>NC_046159.1:125345993-125460993 GCF_011064425.1 Rattus rattus
CTACTCTATGGTCATTAAGTGACAGTTTGGGAATGGGGATGGTGCTCAAGAGCTTTTTGGAATAGTCAACGTCTGCATACCAGTTAATGTCTGCCTACTTCCATAAGAAATGTAAAATAGAGAGTAGAGATCCTTTATTCTGATTTCTTCCTGTTCTTTCTTCTATGTGTGCTTTTCTTTTTTCTTTAATGGATTAAAGACTGAAGTGATAAGGAATTTACAACATGAAATGCAATTAGTCGCTTTCCAGATAACCATGTCAGAACTGAAATACTGCAGAGGAAAGTGACATCCAGTCTGTTCTGTTCTGATGAAATGGATGTTCTCAACTGGCATGGGACT
Organism: Rattus rattus; assembly: GCF_011064425.1. Classification (NCBI taxonomy): domain Eukaryota; kingdom Metazoa; phylum Chordata; class Mammalia; order Rodentia; family Muridae; genus Rattus; species Rattus rattus. The sequence continues at coordinate 125,346,336 of NC_046159.1, forward strand.
GTGAGGTCCAGTTTCCTTTAATGAGACAGAAAATGGGGGCAGGAACTTGCATGGCATACGTCGTTCAGGGATCAAGGAACAAGGGCTATTTTCATTTATCTTTCCTCCTAAATAAGTACACCATATTAGAAATCAGCATGTGTCCTCCAGCTAAGCTCAGGAACTTTTACAGTTGTGCGTGTGTACATGCAGGCGTGTGTGTGCGTGAACGTGTACATGTGTGTGTTTGTGCATGTGTATGTGTGCTGTGTGTGCGCTATGTGTGTGTGTGTGTGTGTGTGTGTGTGTGTGTGTGTGTGTGTGTGTGTGTGTGATGGGGGGGGCACCAAGCTTTGAAATGTAACAACCAGGGGAAAACACACACTGCCCATGGCATCATTTTAGAAATTGTTAAATGCACTAGAATTATTTTAAATTTGTCAATGAACTTTAGTTCAATTTTGTCTTAAAATGGTTTAAAGCCTTTAAAGCCCTTTTTTTTCTACAGGTTTATGGATGGCCAGAACCAGATGGATTGATTATCAGATCACAGACATTTTTTTCTGCTTCATGCTTCAGGGATAATATTTTTAAAAACGCAGGTACTCAAGACATTCTCATAAATATAGTAGATAATACATTATAATCTTGAAACATAGAGGAAAATGTTACCTAAGAAATCCTCAAGTTTATCTAAAAAAACAAAAAAAAACTCTTTCCACAGAGCAGAGATGACATGAGAGAATTCCTTTAGATACACTACTTTCTGTGACCTGCCCTGCTCGGAGTTGGAATATTGACCAGAAGTTTTAGTTTCTGTGTAATTTTAATGTGGTTAAGTTGAAATTCTCATATGTGGTGATTGGCTACCATATTCTTATTCAAATGTATGTATGAGAATAGCATAACCATTCTGAAACCATAGGACATTTGCTTTTTTAGCCCTCCTTCATGATCTAAAAGTATTTGATCGTATACTTCTTTGTTTAAAAAAAAATTGATTCTTTGTGAATTTTCCATCACACACTCTAGTTGAATTCATCTCCTTCCTGCAAAAGAAAATAAAAATAAAAATAGAAAAAACAAAACAATTTGAAAACATATCTCACCATGGAAGCTGGAGTGTGCCATACTGTGTCACAGTATACACTTTTGTCCAAACAGCTTTGCTTGTCAATGTCCATTGCCATGAGTTATTGGCCTGATTCAAGGCCTCTGGCTTCGCTCAATACTGTCAATACAGCCCCTCACCAGGACTTCTCTTGGATATCCTGTTGTTGCCTTGTGTTATAGAGAGCCATAAGTTTTGGTTCTATAGATCCAGCCCCTTCGTGTATTCCAGTAGTTCATAGATGAGGTAGATGTTGGGGTGTGCAAATTTAAAGTCCTGGATCTCGACCTGGGTGGTACCTGAATTGGTCATCCCATTAGCTGTCCGGTGCCTGTGTCATATGGGTCTCTCTCCCGCACCAATGCCACCAGGGTCAGCTCCCTAGTTCTCATGCCTTAGGGCCTATATCTTTGTGCCCACACCACCAGAATCAGCTCTTACCAAGAGATGTCCAAGTAAAATGAGAGGCCTGATATCCCAAATACTGCAGCTGGTGATAGGCAAAGCCAGCTCTCTTGCACCAATCAGGAGATGGATGGGCCTACTTCTTATCAACCCTAGCCACCAGGCTTAGTACTACTGTGCTACTCAGGCAGAGGACAGGGCCAGCTTTACACATGCCACTGGAGCAGGCTTCCTGGAGGAACACACTCCACCACAGGCAGCTCTACTGTGCTGCCCAGGAAAGAGCTTTGCCCAGCTCTGTGCATCCCTCAGACATTAACATAACACCAGGTTGTGGTAACATCTGCATGATGCTAACTTGGTCCACAGAAAAAAGCACAACATTTAATAAATTTGATGTTCTTTCAAGTTGGTTTGTTGTCTAGAATGCATATGGTAGCCAACCACTATAACTCCAGTCCTAGTAGGAACCATGCCCTCCTCTGGCCTCAAGGAGCTTCTACATGAATGTGGTACACATAAGTAGATATATAAAAACAAAAAGTGATAGTTTTAAAACATAAAAAGATCTAACAATACCTTTATCACAAATGAAGTAATAATATTTATTATGCAATAATTCTTTCTAAATTTTCCGGTTATCAAATTAATCTTTGTATAGTTTGATTTGAAAAATTTTCAGCAAGATAGCAACTGCATTTGCCTTATATGACTCAATATATCTTTTAAAAAAATAGCATGGCAAACCCCCCCCCAGCTTTTTTTAAAAAAATTAAGGCCCACGATACAGCAATTTAAACTCTAGGTACCATCTTGTACAATAGATTTGTAGGTTGAATGTAGTAGAATGTTTTTATAACATATTCAACGTGCATAATTGAAACTTCTTGCTACTGAATAGTAATTCCTCGTTTCTTCTTCCTCTCTGGCAAGACTTGGTTCCATGTGTTTGATTCTCAAATATATATTAGAAATATGGTCATGCTAATTTATTCTTTTATGACTATATTATTTCCAGTTAGAGTGTCTTAGAACTTCAACCACGTTATATACCACATGACAAAATTTGCCTCTTTTCTTCAATGAGTGTTAATTTTTTGCAATACGCTTTCCTCATTTATTTATCAGTGGATGGTTGATTGACTGATTATGGTGCTAGGTATTGTACCCAGATGATGCTCACACGCTCTGCCGTGAGCTATATCCCCACCATACCCTTTCCTTTTAACTTAATGATATAGATCCCTCAAAGTAACTCATTTATATGTGTTTAAGTATCTGAGTAGTGAATTTGCTTAGTGATGTTCCTTTTATGTTATTTAATATTTGCTTTTCTATCTTCTCCAGTTGTTTTATACTCACTGTAAGAAGGCATTTGTCTTACAAGTTCAACATTTGTTTCATTTCTAAGATTTTCATAGTTCTAGAGAAAAATGAAGTGAGACACCACTAGTATTTTAACAAGTGTCAGACTCAAAACATTTCTCAACATTGCCATATCCTTTACTTCAAACATGAATTTGTTATTTGACCTACTACATGATAATTACTGTGAGAAGAAGGAATTACAATGTTAGGAGTTTTATTTATCATAATACAGCATCATTAACTTATGGATGCTAGCACATCCTAGCCAGTGAGAGACTGTCTTCCAAACTAAAGAAAAGGGCTATTGATATGGTTTATTAGGTAAGGGCACCTTCCACTGAACCTCATAATCTGTGCTTGATTCCCAGGACCCACATTGTGAACAGAAAGAATTGACCCCACAACGTTGTCTACTGCCCTACTGCCCGCCATAATACACAACCATAGCTATAGCTATGTTACAACACACACACATACACACACACACACACACACACACACACACACACACAAACACACACACACACACGCACGCACACACAAATGAATATATGTCATTTCCTTTTAATAAGAGAAAATGGAAGTGGACAGCACTTGAGAAACAATGCTCAAAGCTGTGCTCCATCAAACCTATGCCACCCAGGCACGCACACATCTACAGAAGTGCAGAAGGTCCCCTAGATCAACATTGTGGATTCACCATTTTAAGAGTCCCACCCACTCCTAACTTCTTTAAACGTAATAATGTTTGTTTGTTTGCTTTGCTTTGTTTTTACGTGTTTAAATTTTGTGTACATAAGAGTTGCCTAGTACTTATTTAGGGACACATTGGTAGGCAGTCCTTCCCCCCAGTGTCTAAACCAGCTGGTCCGATTCACTGTTCATGAAATGACCTGTCTAAGGATTGCAGGGATGTGGTGATCTGCGATTGTCTTGTGAGCCATAGCTACATGCCTCTAAAGATGAGCTTGTATAGGACCCGAGAGTCAAGAATCTCAGTGGTGGTCTGTCTTCATTAGCTTTTGCAATTGGACTCACCACAACTAGCACAGCAGAATACTGATTATATCACAGTACAAGCTCCACCCAAAACCGGTAGATGACACAACCTCACTGTTCAAGTCTTGGCATTAGAAAGACTTGAAATCCCTTCCTGACGTTTCTACAAAACAGCTCTGAAGCTCTGCAGATGTTGATTGCTTCTGACACCACTGCCCACCTATAAAAAAGGCAGGAATATTATCAGTTGTAAAGCTGCTGCAACAATTAAGGAGATTAAGTATGGAAATGGTCCAGCAAGTATTTCAGTACCTTAACATCACATGATAGGCTGGTGCACGTCCTGACCTTGACAGTCCAGACTGTGTTTTAAGTGTCTGGTGACCTTGGTGGGTTTCTGGACAGTAGTGAAGTGCAAAAGCTTTACTAATTCTTCAGAAATTATCAGTACATTTGCTTTTATAATTTTCTGTGAGTAGATAAAATGTAGGTTGTAAAAAGCTTTGAAGATCTTTGTGCAGGGACAAAAGTTAACTATAAAATCACCTAAACTCTCATTGTGTGACGGAACATAGAAGACCTTTTTTCAAAGCTCATGGATTGAGGTAGATTTTTGCAGGGTGAACAAGTTCCCTTTGTCACCTGTATGCATTATTACAATCCGGTGCAGATGTGCCTGACCATCTGAGGACCATTTTAGTATTTATGTTTTAAAATAACTCTAATTAGGAAAATTGACTTGAGTGACATGTGGAAGAAATAATTGAATGGTTAGTAATACCATCTTGCAGCCAAGAGTTCTAGCATTTTGGCAGATTATGGGCATTTTCCTGTGTTGTCTTATATCATGAAATGAAACAGGAGTGTAGGATTTTTTGGTTCATTCTATTCCTCTGAATTTGTACTGCACTGCCCTCTGGAGGACAGAACTTGCTATTGCATGTCTATTGTAATTTAAGGAAAAATTTACACTACATACATAAACTGCATGGATGTATGATTCATGATACTAGAATCAAAATGCAAAATAAATCTATTGTGTATGATTATAATATGTAATTTAAATTATTGAGAATGAATGAGCAGCATTCACATTGACTATCTTTAAATACTTACATTTATCTCTTTAAAATAAGTCTAAATATTTTAGGGATCTTATAGTAATATTATGAAGTATGAATTTTTAATATTTGCCTCACTGCTATTGAGTTTTCCCTTTATTTTGAATATACATTGCATTCTCATTTAGGGAACAGTCATTTTTTTAATTCACTTGCTTTTTCACACACATTCAAATAGTAATCGTTCACCACACATATAACACAATGTATATATGTCCTTAACAATGAACAGATGGGCATTGGTTAGGTTATAAAAATAAGCACTGACAATATTTCTGAAGGATATTGAGTTTGACTGGCTAAATTGAACCAGGAAAGGAGCATGGTGGTATACTTTAAACAGATCTTATTGTAATATTCCTGCTACACATTGAAAGTTGATTTCTTTTTAATGACCATTATAGAAATGGACTCTGGTTGACTCTCATGATATAAACCCTATGAAAATGGAAGATAGTGGCCCATCTCCTCTGTACCATTTGGTCACCAATTTATTGTAGCAGGGGAACTTAGGTAAATTGACATTACTTGTCTTCCATAGTTTCTTTTATAAGCAATTTAAAAATAAATTTGAGATTATAGTATAATTACAATATTCTCTCTTTTTTTCATTAATACTCCTTCTGAACCCTCCCATAGGCCCCTCCCCATTCTCCTTCTAATACATGGGCTCTTTAAAAGCTAACTGTAATTGCACATATATTTATATATGTATATACACGTTTCTAAATATAACATGGTCAGTCTGTACAATGTTACTTGTGTGTATGTTTTCAGGGTTGACTGTTGTCATTGGACAACCAATGAGTGTGTTCATCCCTGGGAAGTACCATCTCTCCTTCACCTAGCTTTACTCAGTTGCCTATAGATTTCTGTGTGTGGCTAAGGCCACCCTCATGGATTTTCCACATCAAGTTTGGCAAGTTCATGGGTATCATCCTTGCTCAACTCACATTGAGCAGTCATGTTAGTGAAACCTTCTGATATTACTAGAAAACAAGTCCCACAGTAAATTCCCTGGTGCTCTGGCTCCTACGTTCTTTCAACTCCTTCTTCTGCAACACTAAGTGAGCTCATAGCATGCGCTATCTGTTCAAGGGTGTACCACACCGTCTTTTGTCAGAGGCTAATAGCAAACAAGCCATACAGACACAGATCATACCGCTAATTAGTAGAAACAAATAATAACATGAATTTCCAAATAACACTCTGTGGGCTTATGTTATAAAAGAAAGTGGGGTGGGAGGCGAAAGAGGAAAGTAGGGATACTTTTAGTAGTGCATATTTTACTAGAACAACCAGACCTTGAAACAATTTCTAAATAAACTGAAGTTTACAGAGCAGTGGTAGAAAAGGTCTCCACAGGTTTCTTCACTTGGTACTTTCTCTACCTACAGCTAGGGCTAAGCTGTAATACAGATCCCTTGGACTTTAATGTTGAAGTGAAAAATGCCATAGTTCTGTGTCGGTGTTTCTAGTCAATACTTCTCTTTTTACTTCAAATTTCATCACACGACTAAAATGTGGATTTCAAGACGACAACCAAAATTACCATCTTCTATGAATCACAAGCAGATACAAAACTATATATTATGTTTAGACTTACTTTTCCATGTCATGAAGCCATTCTTTAGCAAACTTTCTGACAACATTTATCATATTTACTCTGGTTTCAGACCTTTTATTATAAATATCCACTCTACCTATCAGATTTAACTTAGTACATTTATTGTGTGAGGAAGTCCTGGAGTCATTACTGTGTTCTGTAAATTAACTTTTAAGTACATTTAAGCTTTCTGAAAACAGATCATTTTAAACTTAGTATCATCTGCAAATTTGATTCATCCTATTCTGACTACTGAAATATTTTAGTACAGTGATGATTATAATTTACTGATATTCATAGTAATTTCAATAACCTGAAATACCTGTATCATTTATTTAATGCTAGTTCTATGAAGGAGCTTGTCTTTTGACAATTACAGACAAGTCTATAGCACACTGTTTATTGTTTACTCTTATAGTCTATCATCTCTTGACTTTGTCTTACTCATCATCTTCTCATTAATACAAGTTCCCTTCCAACTTTCATGGCTTTATGTTCTGTTTTATAACCCACTGATGTGAGCCAAGGCTGTCTATGTGCCACTCTGGAACAATATCTTGGTTGGGAAGCCTCGTTTGGTATATAACTGGATTCAACACATGTCTCTTCTTCAGAATCCATTTGTTGCCAACAATTCAGCAGGGTGAGTTAAGGTCTCCCAAGTTCCTCATATGTTCATGACTGAATGTTGACAGGCCCACATTGGTCAGTACCACAGAGGGTAACTGAGATCATGTTTGCAAGGTAGCATTTTGCAACACTTCTTTCTATCTTCCAGATCTTATGTTCTTTGTATAGCCTGTTCACCAATGTTCTCTGACCCTTAAGGAAGGGCGAAGGTCTATAAATGTCCTGTGCCTAATTCTTCAACATTACTTATTTTCATCATCTTGGGCAGCAATGAGTCTCTGCATTCACTGCTGTTTAATGATAAGTAGAAGCCGTTCTGGTTAAGGAGGAGAATAGCCTTTGTCAATGGGTACCAACATAGATATTGAGACTCCTGTGTCAAGTTATTTTAGCAGTGACAGTGACTTATTTCATACAGTCTATGACCTCTCCAGCTATGGGGGTTTTATCAGTTTACAGTACCAGGTCTGCATTTCCTCCTGTGGAATTACAGTCACATCCTATCTCAGAGCAGCTGGCTACCCCCACGAAGGTCACACTGTGATTGCGTGTCGCTGTGAGCTTTGACTTTCTAGTTTGCAGGGTTCACAGCTGGATATCACCATTCATTTCATATCTTCTCTAGGAGCTAGCACAGCATCTCTGCCCTCATGAAAGGCAACCAGCAAGGAGAGAGGTTTGCAGTTAACCTTCAGATTTCTTTCTCTGTGGCTTGAAACCAAAGTGTGTGGTATCTTCAGAAGCAAAGTCTTATTCAACCGATTCAAATGTTAATGGCTTCTAATATTATTTCTTGATCTAATAGAAGTTGCATAAGTTTTCTCAGTCTTATCTAGGTCCACACTGAATTTTTATTTTGCTTAGAATTATCGTATGAATTTTGACTTTCTATGCTTAACTAAAATTAATTAATTTTATTTTATTTAAATTATGTGCAGTCATGTGTACATGTGGATGAGTATGGGCACATGAGTGCAGGTACTTATGGAGTCCAGAAGAGAGTGCTGTATGCCTTGGTTCTGGGGTTACACTAGCTCTTGGTCACCTGACTTGGGTGCTGGGAATCTGATCCAGCTATCATATTAACTGTTTAGCATGTGATTGCTATGAAAATACATATACAGGTAGATTTTACTGAACTTTAAATAGATCTGCACAGGAGCTTAGTCAATGCATGTTTGAAAATCTAAGTCACTGAAATAAAATACATGATTTTCCTTCAAAACTTCCTTTTCATTCTGTTCAATGATAGGACCACTATGTATACAAAAGAAGAAATATGTTGTGGTACCATGTTTTGAATTTTCTTAATTATAATATACTTGTTTAAAATTAGCAATCAAGCAATTCAGTTTACCCTTTAGGAACAGAATTACGTGAGTATCAAGAGACCATAAACTATGGGGAATAAGATCTGGTGCTAAGCTTAGCTAAAAATGATATTCAAATATCTAAGAAGTTTATTTATTTAATTAATCTTACTTCTCCAATGCTCACATTTGGATTAATTTCAGGTTTGGACCAGTGGTTTTTAATAGCTCTGCTAGACCTAGGCACAATCAGAACAGAGACCTGTGGCATCTATTAAATGTAGGAATTGTCCATCTCTTAAGTTGTTTAAGGACTTCAAGAATTGCCCACAAGAGAGCATAACCTATTAATGCATTATGGTAGCTTATGTAACAAACAGTGGAAGTTTTAGCAGATATCCATTAGAACAAGAAAACTACTCTGACTCTGGAAGGTTAATAGGATGTATTTGATTTTTAAAAAGCTTAATTGAAAAATACAAGTTAAAATATGACCTTGTGAATTTTAGTTTGAATTTATAAATAATGACTTTAGAAAATACATGAAGAAGATTACTTGTAACTACTTTTGAAAAATTCAAATCTATGAATTTGATAATTCATTACACAACTGAAACAACATTAAGCTATATATGATTTTCATTTTTATAGACATTGATCACTGCATGTAGTACTGATTTTTGTATAGTAATTTTATAAAAGTATACAATGTTTTCCTCTCATAACTCCACATAGTTTTAAACTTTTCCTCTCACTCCCTTACTCTTCTTTATTAGTCTATTTTCTTTCACATTGGGGCCTCATATAAGATATAATTAAGCCTATATAATTATTTTTGTTTATCAATATAATACTCTTCATTATAGCTTTCATTCTTCTAGAAATAGTAGTATTTTACTTCTCAGAGTTCGAATTTCTCACAACTAATTCTAGAAAAGGAAAGAAATTTAACATTAGTGCTAAGAAAACTAGATGTCATATGCAAAAAATAGATGGGTCTTCACATTACCACACATTTTATAAAAATTAAAATTAATCAAAGAATTTTGTGGAAACACAAAAGCTCTTAGTAGAAACCACGTTAGGAAGTCTTCGTGGCATTTGATTTAATAATTATTCCCTTATGATATTGAAGATTAGATAACGTAAGAGACACAAGATAACTGGACTCCCTCAAAACTTGAAACATTTATGTGCCAAAAGAAACTTTAGAAGCAAAAATGTCAACTTACAAAAAGAATTTACAGATTATATAATTTATGAGCTTAGTATCTATGTTACTAAAAGTTGGAGGAAACTCAAGAGCAACAAAACTTTCTTGGGTTTTAAATAGTCAAAGGTTTAAAGAGGCCTAACTCCACAAATGCAGAAGAATGCTCATAAATGAGGGCTAACATTACAGAGTCTTAGACACATCGAATGGACCGACTGTGAGAGATTGCTTCATGGCCACCAGAATGGCTGACAAGACCAAATGAAAAGAGTAACAAGACTTGGTTAGCACTGTCAACTTAACATAACCTAGAGTCTTCTGAGAGATGAGCCTCTGGTCATGCTTGTGGAGGATTGTTTTAATTATTGATAGGTTTAGGAAGAGCTCATCTTAGTTGTGGACAGGATCTGGGAAGTACCAGAGGAGAGAGCAAAATGAAAACTAGAAAGCAAGCATCTACTACTACTCTCCTCCTGAGGGCAGAGATAAAATTACCAGGAACCTGGTGCCCTGACTTCTCCTCTGTGACTGATGGTAATCCGGAACTCGAGACTAAAATAATCTGTTATCCTGGATACTATTTTTGTCAGGGTACTTTTTCCATAGCAGCAGCAGCAGCAGTAACAACAACAACAACAACAACAACAACAACAACATCAACAACAAAAGAAACTAGGATAGATAACATATATTGGAAATTGGAACATTTTTGTACCTTTAATGGGGGCAAAACCACCACAACCACAAACCACCTTACAGCTGCTGCTGAAAACAGTATGGCAGATCCTCAACAATTAACCAGAAGATTCACTACACCTTCTCTTTTCTGATGCAAAAGGGCTGAAAGCACAGGTTTCCACAAGTTTTAAGCAACTTAGTTTTTAATAGAAGTATAGTTATAGGTGAACGTTCTCAAATGGTTGAGTGAACACAGGAGGAGTATTCTTACTGTGTTGATTCATTGTGTGTGTCGTTACGGAGAAAGTTTGCATTAGATGAGCACTAAACTGTTGAACCTTTAGCAGATAATTCTTAATAGTTGGGATGAGTCTCATCTAATCAGTCAAAGAGAAGAAGGAAACAAAAAGACTGGCTTCTTATACAAAGTCAGATCAGCGGATCATCTCCTGGCTTCCTGTGTGCCACTAGCCCTCCTTGGACTTCAACCTGCTGGACATTGAGCTGTACCTGTTTAACCATTATTATTATTTTTTTTTAGGTATTAAATCCCCAACCATCTTGTGTGTCTCTCTGTTAATGATCATGTAAGCTAAGTTCATATAATAAATGTTTTTTTAATATGGAAAATCATTTTGTTTCTCTGAAGGACACTGACTAACATATGAATGTTACTAAATCTTTTAAAAAAATAGACTACTGTTTAAAATACAAAAGAATCTAAAAAACACAAAATGCAAAATGAACCAGTTCAGACTCCAAAGGATAAATATTGTAATGTTCCCTTTATATAAGTTACCAAGAGTAGCAAAATGCATAGCTATATAATAAAGTAGCAGACATCTATGACACAGATTTGGGGAGGTTGTAGGGTTAGTTAAACAATAATGTGAATATGTTTAATGCCTTAACAATAATATGAAAATGTTTAACACATTTAAAATTATTTAAGTGGTAGGATATTTTTATACCATATTGTACTGAATTTTACCAGAATTACTGAAAAGTAAAAAAACAGGCAACTAACCCTCTGTTTTGATGAACTATAACTATATATAGCACATTGTAATAAAATAATACATTTCAAAAAGTGGCCTTAGAAGCCATAGCAACCAATCTCTTATTTTATATTATATGTTTCTGTTCAAAGGTTCTGCTGAGATGATATTGAGGAGGAGCCTGTTCTTAGGCGGAATGGATTTGGGTCACCTGCAATCTTTAATACAAATCATATTTGCCTCACCAAATGAATTTTACCTATGCATTTCTAGACTCTCAGGCCATGCCCTAAGCAAGACCAAGGCCTGACTCAACCTACAGTTGCTCATGAGGGAAAACAGTTATCAGGTGTCATATGTCATTTCTGTTCCTACTTATAAGCCCCTGGTTATTTTTCAGTCACCCAAATGGCCACATTCACCTTATAGCAGGCCCTGGCTTCCCTTAGGCTAATATCTTTGTTCACTTCTCTTCAACCACTCTGACTTACCCTCTGATCTCACATTAAGAATACTACTCCTTAGGCATTCACACCCTCCTCCCAGAGAATCCATACCCCCACTATTCACATAATTCATATGTTTACCTCAATGTCATTTTCTTCGAAGCCAGCTTTACTCTCTGTGTGAAACGGTAATGTGCCCTCATTCGCTCTGCTAAACTTGACCTTTTAACGCTACTGCATTTTCACCATAGTTCCTATTGCTTTCTAGATTCCATCTAATTACATAGTGCACTGCACAATTAAATTATTTTATTTAACATATCATAGTATCTCAACACCAAATATTAATACAAGCTCACGAGGCAGAGGTTTTACCTAATTTGTTCATAGAGCTGCCATTTGTATCTAAATAGGCACTGGATATAACATTTATATTATATTTTATGCTTTTATACATTTAAAATATGTATGAGGGAACACAGATGGCTCAGAGGTTAAGAACATTTGTTGCTCTTGTATATGGGTCCTGGGCTCAGATCCCAGGTACCACATGATTATTCTAATCTATTTGTAACTCCAGCTTTAAAGGATCTGGCTCAGTTTTCTGAGCTCCATGACAATGAGGCTTGCACATGATACAAACATGGAGACAAAACACTCATACACATAAAATAAGTAAATCTTTTATAAAATCAAATATATGCATGAAATAAAAAAGAGATTATATTTATAAAAAAGTAATTATTTAAGAGTATAGATTTGGGGTTCCACTAAAGAAATTATCTAACCTTTGACCTTCAACTCGCACTTAGTTGAAGGTCACCTTTGAAAATGATGGATAAAAAAGGGTCACCTGGCTTTTCTCACAATGATGTATATTTCCCTACAAAATACCTCCTGGTAATCTTTCCAGCGGCAAAGTTGCCATTCTCGAGTAGCATTCTACACTCCAATCTACATGTAGATTCCCCAGCAGATTCCCTCTGACTCAACTGCAAGTAACACTCAGAAAGATCAAGGGATCTGAGAATTCTGACAAACATTGGGTGGATAAAGTCAAATGCCTTTCTTTACAAACCATTAGCAATTCTCAAAGTTTTAATAGGTTAGTGGGCAATTTAATAACCCTCCAAGTTAAAAATACAATGGGCTGTGCTTTCCAAACTTAGTTTAGAAATGGGTTTGCTTCACTCAGCTTCTTAGATGAGCAGCTTTAAGAGAGAGAGTTAGACACTTGAGTAACTACACTGAGGGTGACCATGGGTAGAAACGCAGCTGAACACTTGTTCCTTGTTTCCTAATTCTTGGGTCCTGTGTGCCTGTGTCTCTGACCTTTCTCACTTGCTATTAGCTGAAAATATCCTCAGGAGAGCCTAATGGCCATTGCTGTTATCCATCCCTTTCCTTGCAGTCAGCCAGTGCTGAATTTGTAGCTCTGTTGCTCTGATATTCCAATACCCCACGCTTCTACTAAAATGCTCATATTCATTACGGTGTGTCTCATTTCAGGGACCAGCCACCCATCGCATGTACTTTTAATCGGCCACTAGAACATCACACTCCTCTATCTTGCCCTCATGCTTTCATTCCTCCACTGGCGATGGGGGCATCCCATAACCTCACCACTCAGTGTACATCTGCCAAGGTGAGATCTTTCAAGTATCCTGTAAAAAGGAGTAGTGGCTCTCCAGCTGTTACAGAAGTCAGAGCACAGCGCATGTGGGGTAAGGGAGAACAGAGTTCCTCTATGGTACTGCCCCATACTGGCTTAGAGGCCAGGAAGGCATGGAGGTGCCCATCTGGAATAGATTACAGGCACCAGAAGCTGGAGTGTGTGCACACAAGAGGTTTGTAAGTTATGTTACTAAAACTTGGTGACATGCCATTGATCTTTAATTTTATGAGGTCTGATGATCACCATTATGATAAAATGTATTAATATGAATGGAATTCTAGGATGGCCATACTTCTTCAGTATTGCACACTATCTCTCTCTTGAAAATATTACCACTGTGTCTTTTGAGGAGTGAACAGCCATCTCCTTCTCACGTGCTCAGCCTTAGAACATAAGGACACAACTTAGCCATCAAACATAAATTTCAGGTAGATTAAAAAGTATGATTTTACTGCAAGTAAGGCCTGTAGAACTACAATATTAGTCATTATTATTAATTAGACATTCTGTCAGTGTCCGCATCTGTTTGGCAACCTTTTGTATATCTTCTAGTTTTGCCAACTGAGCCTGTCTGGGACTTTTAAGTACATTTGTGAAATCCTGATCAAAGGCATGAGTGGCCTCTGCTTCTCAAACCTGCTAGTAGCCTGTGTCCTCAGCCTCCTGTTTTTGATTCAGCCAAGTGACAGATGTTTGTGTTCTGATCCAAAAACTTTTGATGCTATGTACTATTGGAAATGAATACAGACAGTACTCTGCTTGAGATGGGATTGAACAAAATGGCAGACTATGCTTGTGTTACTGGAACCTAAAGCCAATGACAGATTATTTGTTGCTTCAGCACCTCTTTCACTGATATGAATTTTTACAGAATCAATACTTTTACATTTAGTATACCCCACTGAATGTGTTACACGTGATCTTCCTAACAAGCCCTGCTTTGTTCTTGGTCTTCCGTAAAGATCATACAATTCCCCAGGTTAAATCTCCTTCATTACTTCTAATGAGATTTCGATGAGATAGTGTCATCAGAATTTAAAAGTACCTGGCCATCATTGTATGCTATGCCACACTCTAATTGAGGTGGTTTTGGCCTGTTAATTCTCAGATAGCTTCAGATCCCTGTAGAAGTTTGATTCTTTTTTATGCATTTCCTCAAACAGAATTACAAACAATAGCATTGGGTACTTTGCTTTGAATTTTGTTTTGAACTCAGTTCTTCATTTTAGAGGAACGAGAAGACCCGGGTTGTGACATGGCTTATCTATAATCATATACACAGCACAGCAAAAAGTCAAGGACCTACATTCTCCGATGAAGTATCATTTAGACTACTTCAGCATTATTTGGCAAATGAGCACCCTGCCATCTAGTGGTCTACAACCTGAATTGCAGTCAGAAGTCCCTAGGGATGCTAGCAGAATGGTTGAACAGATGAGCTGTTTTGTCCCCCAACAAAAACAAAAGCAAACAAAGGAAACCAACAAAAAGGAAAAAAAAATGAATGGAGAGTTCAACTTTCTATTTTCCTTTATGTTTTAGTCACGCACTGTATACTCGATTTTTCCAAACTAAGTGATAAATACTATTTCCTAGAAGCCAAAACAAGTTTTAGAGCACTGAAGACATGAAATCATACCATGCTCTTTCATAATAATTTCTGACCAGGCAATAATTGAAAATTGATCACGAACATGGAGGCAGTCCTTGAGAGTAACAGGCAGATTCTGCAGAATTGCACCTAATATCCAGACATTGGCTGTTTGAACTCATTACAAGTTCTCGTTGCCTTTGTATGCTATGAAGATGGTTGACGATCTTGCTACCATTTGCCTTAAAGTTGACTTCCACTGAATTAACACAGTGGTATAAATTTTCAGTTGGTTGAAATGTCCAGGTAACTCTTGTCATCCCGATGTTCTTAGCGTTGCAGTTAAGCTGCACAGTCATTCTCCTCGAGGAACTAGACAAAACATAAACCTTTCAGAAGATCTATGTATCAGTCCAGTTGTACTGCAGTGATCACTGGACTTATTTCCAGCACCTTCTTTTACTTACTTTTTTCGTCGATATTTCGCTTAATTTTTACTCGAGACTTCTAATTTTCATCATCACCTAGTGGTTTAGAAATATTTTATATATTGTTTTCAGCTTTTATATTTTTCTTTTTTTAGCATTTAAAAGAATTTATTTAGGACATGGGGGGGGGGGGGGGGAGAAGGGCAAGGGGGGGGAGATAGAAGAGGGGGGGGGAGGGAAGGGAAGGGGAGGAGATAGAAGGGAAAGGAAGAGGAGGAGAGAAGAAGAGAAGGAGAGGAGGAGAAGAGAAGAGAAGAGAAGAGAAGAGAAGAGAAGAGAAGAGAAGAGAAGAGAAGAGAAGAGAAGAGAAGAGGCTGGCCATGAGCATGTGGAGAGAGGGGGGAGGGGAATGGGGAGAGAGGGAGAGCAGGAGAGATCTTTTTCATTTTTAATGCCATTTCTTTCCATAAGTGAAACAATAAATATTTGTCATCTTAAAACAAAAATAATGCTTAAAAATCCTTCTCCTGTTTTATGATTGTTACTAATATTTTACATAAAGGATACATAATTTTAAGACTATATTTCTATAAAACATTAAAAATTTCTATAGGGTTAACTTTATATCACTTGTATAAAGGAAAGATACTGACTTATTTGAATTAATTTTGAGTCAGGGGCAGACACTTAGACCAACCAATGGGCAGAAGCTGGGGACCCCCGTCGTTGAATTAGGGAAAAGCTGAAATAAACTAAGGAAGAGGGCAAAACCATAAGACCAGCAGTCTCAACTAACCAGGATCCCAGAGATCTCTCAGACACTGAAGCACCAACCAGGCAGCATACATGAGCTAATATAACACTCCTGACACATATACAGCAGAGGACCCCCTGGTTCGGCCTCAGTGAGAGAAGATGTACCTAACTTGAGTTCCTAGGGAGTGGAGATATCTGATGGGATGGGGTGAGGGGATGGGGACATCCTATTGGAAACAGGGGAGGAGGTATGAGATAGGGAGCAGTCAGGGTCCCAACCAGAAGGGTGTTGCGGTAAAAATTTAAAAGGAACATATTCTATCAGTTCCCACGAGCCAGATCTGCTTGCTCCAGCCTCTACTCTGCCAGTCAGCAAGCCGCCCACTCAGAGCTGTTTCCCTTTTAGACTCCCTATCCACGCAGTCCCATAGGT
This sequence comes from Rattus rattus, assembly GCF_011064425.1. NCBI lineage: Eukaryota > Metazoa > Chordata > Mammalia > Rodentia > Muridae > Rattus > Rattus rattus. The sequence goes on from NC_046159.1 coordinate 125,363,083, forward strand.
GGTAGTACCACACCTGACTCACACACACACATACCTAGTTCTGTGGACCATGTGCATTCTCACTCCGTGCAGGCATCAAAAGCAGATCTGCATGCTACAATGGCCTGTCGGCCATTTCTTTCACACTGTCCTCTTTAGCCTTGTAAAATCAAAGTTACAGAAACTTGTAAATTAGCAATTAGATGTACATGTTAAATTCTCAATCCACAATTCATCCACACAATAAATTTACTGCCAATTGATAGCGATATTAACCGCCTACCTAGACAAGATAAAAATCGATCTAGTTCACCTAAATCTGAAGCATCTTCCTCTGTAGACTTTTGTCTTGATCCCCCTTCTTCCTCTCTCCTGCCTTACAAAACCTTTGTCCCTGCACTACTCTTTACTGTCCAATCATGTTATCACCTTGACATCAACCTACACATTTCCCTTTCTGTTTAATTAAAAAAAAACTTTTCTCTCAAATGTAAGTTGTGCACAATTATCACCATTTGAAAATCATCTAAAGGACTGTTTTCTTAAAGTTAATTAGCTTGGGTAGGCTATAAGACTAAATTAGTCTTCACCTCCTTCAGAAATCTGAGAACAATTAACATTACCTGAAATTGTAAGAAGCACAAAAATTATTTTCTTAAACTTAGCTGATTTATAAAGACTGCTGATCACCAGGACAGTCCTTCATTCCTCAAAACATAGGAGCATCAATCTTCAGCCTTCTGGCCCACCATCATCTGATGGACCTTTGTAATGCAGAATTTTGAAGGGCAAATAATTCTGTCTCGGCAAAGATCAGTTGACTATTCTGCATAATGTGCCCCTTTCTTTTTATTAAAAGAATCTTTTTTTCATCAAAAATAAGTTATGCACAGCTATTACCAATAGAAAATCATCTAGACAACTATGTTTTCTCAAAGTTAATTAGCTTGGGCCAGCTATGAGACTAATTAGTCTTCAACTCCGTCAGAAATCTGAGGATGACCAAATATCTACAAACATAGGAAGCCTCACACAGCTTCTAGAACTAAGACAGGATTTAGAGACAAATTTTCACTAGCACAGTCCCCTGTTAGCAACAACAGTTCAGAAATGCTTTGCATAAATCAATAGTCTTCAAAGACATCAGAAGTCTACAGAATATGCCTATAGACATTTCTTTATTAAAGATCATTTGACTAGAGAGCTATGGAGTTGCTCCAGTTGTAGCGAGACAGCCACTAGGCAAGAATTGCCTCAATTCATCTAGAGACAAAATACTGTCCAGAAATAGGACTAACTATGCAGAATAGTTGACTGATAATCTCTGCCAAACAAGGTAATCAGCCCATGAAAATTCTGCATTACAAAGGTCTGTCAGATGATTCTGGGCCAGAAGACTGAAGACTGATGCTCCAACATTTTGAGAATGAGGCAATCAGTGGTCTCTATAATTGGGAGCTATGTTATGTGCTTCTCATATTTTCATGTAATATTAGTCCTTTTTGGATTCCTGATGGAGTTGAAGACTGGTTGAAAGTCAAGCTCTTTAGCATTGAGAAAGATGATGTAGACTTAAAAAGATGGTTTTCAGGAGCCATACAATTTAAACCAGTACATATGTCAGGTGTAGAATTATACATCTTTTAAGTTAGGATAGATGGCAGAGTACTTTATTGGTGGACTGGGTGTTAAGTGTATCTTATACTTTATAAGTTGCAGAATGGTACTAATGGTATTCAATTTATATCTGAGGGGAAAATCCTTTTAACTGGACAAAAGGGGGAAGTGTGGGGTGCACTAATGTTGTTCGTATTTGGTGCAAATTATGCTTCCCCAAGAGGGGCTGCCTAGGACAAGGAGTGAATCACCCATTCAGGTGACTTCATCAGAACTTCTTCTCCATGTTAACTTGTAAAATAAAGACAAGAGCTTGTGATTGGGCAGGGGAAGGGAAGATAGAGCTGAAGCATTGGGAGAAGAGGAGAGGAGGAGGAAGTAGAAGGAAAATGGAGCTGACGCATGTGGCCTGAAAAAACCACAAGTTACAAGGAATCTCATAGCTGGGCAACAGAATAGTGTAGTGGTAGATCTGCCCATAATGTTTTCTTAATTGTAACATAATCACCCAGAAAACAAACTTCTGCTCATGTTTGCAAGGAACTTTATAGATTGAGGTTATTGACTTTGGGAGATCTAACTTAAATGTGGTCAACCTTTTTTCATAGTTTGGGGTCCTGGGTAACATAAAAAGAAGAAAAAAAGTGGTAGCATCCATTTCTGTCTGTTCTCTGCTTGTGCATTCAAAGCCTCATGCTCCTATTGCCATGAGGCATTATCATAATGCACTGTACCTACACACTGCGAGTCAAGTAGCCTTTAAGGTGCTTCTTGTCAGGTATTTGATTTCATCAATAACAAATCTAAGAAGTAAGCCTACTATTTATATAGGGTACATTTTCATTATCTTCTTTTAGAATATTTTTTATTTGATATTGGTTGTCTGGGTTCATAATTATGCTACTGAAATTATTTGAAAAATATTATATTATTCCATCACATTTTATGAACACACACACACACACACACACACACACACAAGGCATACTACTAAACACAAAATTCTTACCCATCAGAATAAAGAACCATTCTGCTATAACATGAATGTCAACGTAAATCACTCTCTTTTATCTTACTTTTACCAAGCAACTCTCTTGGGGAAATATTTCATTTAGGTTCTGAATGGACCATATTTACTGAAATTAATATTTTATCTTATGACTAGTTGGTGACTGAAACATATATGTATAGAATCCTGAACTTTTATGGAATTTCTAAGTTCTTGACATTTTAAATTTAAATTTAAAATTTAAATTTGGTACAATAACCAAAGCTTTATATTACAAGTTCACAGAGGAAACCATCCTCCATTTATAGAAATGCTAAATCAGAGGAAAGAATATGAAACAATCAACTTCATATTTGCCAAGTGCAAACTCGTGGTCACTTCTCCATGTGGGAGACTGCAGTACAGAACTATTTTACTGCTTGAGTCTGTTCTTGGATTCCAGGAAGTTTTTGAGCTTTTGAACACTTGTATAGGAAGCGTTTCTTTAAAGTGGAGTTTAAATCAAATTTGAATTCATTTTTCTCATATTTTTTAATATCCCTGTGTACTGAAATCCTCACTAAGTGGTATAAATTTAGCCATCAAACACTACAGTGACTAGAGGGCACTCCATGCTGGAACTCTCTCTCTCTCTCTCTCTCTCTCTCTCTCTCTCTCTCTCTCTCTGTGTGTGTGTGTGTGTGTGTGTGTGTGTGTGTGTGTGCTCACATGTGTGCACTTCTGCAAGTGTATATGTATATATACTTGTGTTGGCCCCATAATTTTGATCTAAGTATTTTCCACACTAGAAACTCTTTGACTATTCCTTTGGGCATCTCTAATGAATAATTGGTGCCATCACTAAATCAGTCATTAAATCACTTAGCTGTTGAATATTTATGTTTCACTATAGATGTGAGAGTGTGTGGATGAGTGGGTAAACACTTGCTGTATGGATACAGATGATAGAGTTAGTCTATATGTAGCTGATCATTAGTGACTTCTGAGCAATAAGTAAATTTTTTTAAATATTCAGACTTTGACATTAAAACTAACCAAGTCTGTAGACCCTATTATATAGTCTCATTTGTAGAGAACTTGAATAAATTTTATTTTATAACTTAACTACTTTAATTTATCATAAGATATAAGTATAGCTTTAATCAAAAGCATGATCTAACTATTGCAAATTTAATGGTGGTCAATTGTAAATGGTCAGTAAGTTTTTCTCTTTCTTTCTTTTATGTTTTTTTTTCTCTCCTAGCCTCATAAATAGTCATCTGGCATTAAATATTTGTGATCTAGGCCAGTAACCTTTTTCAATCTCACAGGACCTTTTTTAATTAAACTATATCTTTGTCCCATGTCTGTAATCCGCTCACTGACATTTTATATACAAGACACCTTGCTGAAAAAGGTCAAGCAGTACAGTTATAAATGGAAAAGAGATTAAAAGAATTCTCAAGCCATGAGGTGATCTAACAGTGAGATAAATATGGAGCAGTTCTGAGTAGGGTAGGCATGCTCAACAGACAAGGCAGGGTCCTCTGGGTGGATTTTAATGATTGGGGAAACAAAGCAAATGAAAATTATTTTAATGGCAAAAATGAAAAATACAGCCCGTTTTTTTAAAGAGGCCACAGCAATTATTATGAATGACCACTTCGAGGCTGTCACCGGCACCAAGTGTGATGGGAAATGATCGCAAAACGCATGGTGTTTGTCCAATTCTTGCCTAGAAAGACACTGTCGTTGCTCCAGTAAACCTCGCAAATGTCAGGTTAAGGTTAATTAGCTATAAGTAAAAGGAAGGCATTGAGAGTTACGTGCATCAGTGAAGAGTAAGAAAGGAATGTGAAACCGAATAAGAAAGAACGGATCCGAAAGGACCGCGTTCCTGGAAATTCTCTTTTAGCCGCTACATACTGAGCAGTAGTTGTGCCACTCAGAAGGTAAATATCCTCACAGATGTGACTAGGATTGTTTTCACCAGAACATTAAGCAGAAATTGAAAACGGATTTTCCCCCCTTAATATTCTCCAGCCGGCATGTCATGACTAAAACTTGCTGAATCCGTGCCACACTGTGATGCATTTAATGGTGAACATGGGTGCAACTAAACAACACATTACTTGTAACGTCTGAAATAACCCAACAAAGCATGGTGTTCAAGTATTGAAGTACACTGTCTGATTCTCAGGGGTCATTTAGTTATATCTGAGAGGCCACCCTTTTCTGAAAAGCCTTTACTGCTAATTTCTTCCTGTCACTTTTATACGGCCAGTCATAAAAGGGTCCCCTTTCATCCCCGTGCCATCAGAATGCTGTTGCTTAGATTTTCTGCAGGTGGCAAAACCGTTGACTTGGTGTTTTAATCTTAGGAGTGTCCACGGTTATTAGTGCTTGTAAACAGTGTGCTGGCTGCAGTCAGCTATCTTTCCAGTTCCGTTTTGATTTTCTTTAAGCACAATGTTTAATACGTTCAAATTAAACCAGACCTAAATCTTGGACCTAAGTGAAACCCTCTCCGGTGTTTCCCAAGCTTTGGGTTTCAGGCAGTCTTTTTCAACGCTAAATGAAAAGGTTACTCTTCGAATCCTTTAGCTATTATAAGATTGCTGGCAGTGATGGAGCTGTCAACATCCAACAGGCCAACCCTGCCCGGAGTAACCGACGCTGCCCTGGAGAAATGTGATAGTTGACAGGAGGATACAATGATGTTTCTGACCCGGCCACATCATAAGCCTCAAACCAGCTAGCAATCCAGCCCCCAAGGACTGCTTCCACATTAAAAGAGAAATTGTTGGTTTGTGATTTGACTTTGTGGGGAAATCCTTTAACTGGATAAAGTTGGTTAAATTTCTAGAACACAGGCAACTCAAATCCATCAAATTGTATCTGTGTTTTTGACCATGTGTTGTTGTAATTCAGTTTTTTTCTTCTTAATATGATTTTTTTTCTAGGTACCATAGTCAACTTAGTAAATGGAGAAATTTAAATATTCAGTTAAGAAGGTGCTTGTTTTTCTGAATAAAAACTAATTTTCCGGAGTGACAGAAATGATTATTTTATCATCGATTTTGCTAGAATATTGAAACACGGAAGCGTGATGATTTCTTTTCCAGAAATCAGACAATATGAATCAGTCTCCACCAATTGGGAATTTCTTTTTTTTTTTTTTTTATTAACTTGAATATTTCTTATATACATTTCGAGTGTTATTCCCTTTCCGGTTTCGGCAAACATCCCCTCCTCCCCCCTTCCTTATGGGTGTTCCTCCCCACCCTCAATTGGGAATTTCTAAAGCGTTATTTTTACTTTATATCCTTAAAATGTTTACCCGCCAGAAAGAAAACAAGTTGAGTGGTAAATAGATCATGAAAAATAATGTTCTCAGTTGTATTCTGAACTAATATATCTTCTTAATGACCCTGCTGCTGCTGTTGTCATTGCTGACATGTTGATGCCCAGGAAACTAAGACTCAGGGACAGTGTATAATTTACCTAGAGTTATAAATATCGTACATTGGTTTATCTCCAAACTCACGCCTCTCTGCATACAATGCTCTCTTCCATTTAATAAGCTGTCTGCCCTGCCGTCACAGATAGTGTTATAGAATAAGACCTTCTCAGACATGGTGGCACATGCCTGTAAGCTTATCACTCAAGTGAGGGCAGAAAACACGCATATTTGGTGTCAGCTTGAGCCACATAGTAAAATTCTACCTGAAAATAAAAGCTAATTAAAGAGTAATTAGAAAGTGGATTCACTAATTTCTAATTTTACCACAATGCCTGCCTATAAGACACATGGCTATAACATGTATCCATAAACCAATGAGATAGAAGTAAATGGGGATCTCAAATGCTACTACACAATATTACAATGCTTCTCAAGGAGCTTTGTCAAAAAGAAAAAATAGCACATTTTCTCTCAATGCCTAGGGACATAAAAATAAGCTGAATTTAACAGTATAAATATAGAATTACTTCTTATTAGTTACCTTTAGGAGTTTTTTTCCTGCGTTATAAACTGTAATTTCTATGACTGGATAAATTTCGCAAAACATATTCACTACCACATACAGAACGAACTGTTTGTGATGTAAATACAGTTGGCTTTTGCTAGATGGTGCTGCAACATACTTTTGCAAAGCTCTTGTGAGTGTGCTCTCTAATAGAAAATTTTCTTACAGTTAAGAATATTCAGATCTGCCTTGATATATGAAGATGTCTGATATATGTATTATTTTTAAAAAAGAAATGTTAGGCTAGGTTCCATGACTTTATCTAGATCTCACCTAACTTCTTGAATTTGGCCTATATTTTGAAATATAACTTTGTCTTCTCAAGAATTGCAGACATTAAAAGGCACTTCTCTAAAGAAGACATTGATATTCTAGCTATTATGGGAAAAAAAATGTCCAGCCTCAATACTCAGCAAAGAAATAGAAATCAAAACCACGATGAGTTAACTGCTCCAGTTCAAAGAACTATCATCAAAAATAACAAAAGCAAAATGTTCCGGTGAGATGTAGAAAACCAGAAATCACATACCAACTAAACTACTTCGTCCCATAGTAAACAGTACACAGTGCTTTTAAAAATTAAGAACAAAACCACCACGTGATTCTGTGCAGCGTGTGAGACCTTGTTACCAGACAGGCATAAGAACTGGTAAGGTTAGAAGGACTCAGACTCTGGGGGATTTCAGAAACTTGAGATCAGCATGAGCCCAGCCGCTCCTTTTCTGTACCTTCTTGGTACAAATAAGGACACCCCGTTGAGAGGACCCTGGCATTCAGTCACATAACAAAAACACCCGGAGTCCTTCCCCTTGCAAATAAAACATCCTTAACATCCCGGACTGGGCCAGGAGGAAACAACTACCTCTAAATCCCATCCCTCTATTAATGTTTATAAAGTTCCTGTCCACATGAAATAACGCACGTGTTACTTCACTGAGGATCATCTGTGAGTGGCTGCTTTCACTGCACTGTAACAACTGGGGAAGAGTTCCCTCTCACCAAGCATTCATCAGTGGACCTTGGACCCTCCTGGCTGTCCAGGCTCAGGCCACTGCTCTGCTGCCGCCAAAAAGGCAGAAGATGAGAGATCCTGGCTGCCCGCCTTGCCTAGGACTCCCAAAACTCCCTTGCTTCTTTTCTAAGAGCTGTAACACTTTATGGCATTCCTGGAGGGACACAAGCCCCTTGGAATCTATTCAGACGGTTTGCTTCCGGCTTTAGGTGGACAGAAGGTGCCAGGAGTCAGCGATCCAAGTGTAGATACATTTTTAAAACCAATTGCAGTCAGTATATCAGAGACACTTCTTTCATTTGTTTTATAACACTACTGTAAATAATGCAACAAAGGGAAAACCGCTTACATATGCATCATCTGATGCATATGGAAAAATGTGATAGAATATGTAAATGAATAGGGGACTTGACAAAGAACTACGAAAAGATTATCACCCATTAGTAAACTCACAAGCAAAAACTGATGTCACAGAAGTTACAATAGTAGTAGTTACCAAAGCCTAAGAGAGAGCAAGGATATAAAAGTGGGAAAAACTTGACCGAGAGGTATTAAGTTATAGCTAGATATGAAATTTGAGATCTGGTGTTCTTATTCTAGAGTAACTACACACATTAACAACATGCTATGTGTTTTAATAAAGTAGAAGAAAAAATTGCTTTCACCACGAAGAATTGAAAATGGAAGTGGGAATATAAAAACCTTTTCTTTTAGTTTTAATAATAATGAAAATGACCTAAAGAAGAACTGACTTTTGTACATCATAGATTTACTTGCTTAGAAGCTTTATAATAAAGTCTATAAAATTAAAAAGGCAAATAAAATTTGAACATGATACATATACTTAATATCTTCAGTTGATCATCACCCAATACACTATGGATTTAACCATCACATTATACCAAATATGCATGTGGATATGGTAGCTAATGGAAATAAAGTTGCTTATGTATGATTCTGGAGATCCAGCACAGTGCTTGCAAATATTAGGGAGGTGTTCTCTCTCACTCAGTCAAAAATCCAAATACATGCTAACTGAATTTTAAACATAATAATTCAGAACCTGGTCAAGCAACTTCGAGATTAACTAGAAACACAAAATTATTCATTATTTATCAGTTTTCTCCCTTAGCAAAGCAAGTGTGTTATCGTTTCAGAAGCCCAAATTTTCAGAATAGCAATAACATGTATGCCACAGCAATTAGCTTTACTCATGCATTTGTGATGCTCAGCCTGCATCTTAGGCAATGTTCTGCGAAATTTTCTTTTCGTAGAGAAAAAGATGCCATATATAAGTAATTAGTGGTGATATATATTTGCTAACCCAAATTAATGCAGATATCAAAATTATAACTGTTCAAAACTTCAAAGCACTTGGGATCCCTCTGACCTAAAAATAAGAAATTGTAGAGTAATGAATTCCTTCAGGCTCTTAGATTCATCACTCAGAAAATCTTCCCAATCAGGATAACCTCCCGTGCTCTCTCTTAAATCCAGGGCTTCTTTTTCTATAAGTGCAAATGGCTCAGTCCTTAAACCACTATTTGGATATATGTGATTTTAGGACTGACCTCTTAATATCAAATGACAAAGAGGGAGAGGTCTTCTCTGGGGAAGACCTATTTATTGATTTTAGTATTCCTTAACTCACTGTATTCTTGGTCTAACATCAGAGCCTCATGAGAGCCGGTGTAGTCATGAGCTTTGTCCCTTCCTTGGTAATGTGTCTATTGGTGTAGTCCTTGTCCACTCCTTGTTTAGACAAGGTACTGAAACTGCCTTCGTGCAATTTGTAGGAATGCAATTTGAAAGCAGAAACTCTGATTCTCTGGGTCATAGACTCTTTCTGCTTCTACTGTGCTGTTCCCTGAGACTTCAGTGCGTGGTTTGTGTCATACAGATTTACTAGCTGAGGCCGGGAACAAACCATCACCTTTTACATTTTGATAATTTGTGATTGTTTGAAATAGTTTCTTTTTGATCCAAGGAGAGGATTCTTTTCCTCAGGTGTGAGACATACACTTACCTGTGAGCATAAGAATAAACATTAAGGCTCTGCTCCAAGATCCATGACCTCATTAGTACCAGAAATGATTTTCCTCTTGATGAGTGGTCATTAAGCCCAATTTGAGAGTTATTGGTCATAGCTCAGATGTGAATGCTGCTACTGCACCCTTGGAGTTCAGGTGCCATGCTGGTATTTGTGGCGGTTCAAACGCATCATGATTGGGTATGTGTATTAATTGCTTTCATTCCTTGGAAGCTTACATGTCACTTTAGAGTACCATGAAAGCTACTCCTCAAGGAAGACGTTTTCAAGTCAAGTGTTGCTTAACTCTTCTAAGTCCTGTGTCCTTCGTTAAAAATCTCAAGCAGGAGATTCCCATGCCTGCTACAGGGGAATTTGTTGGATACTCTATGGCTCTTGACTTGAGATTATCAACCAGGATGGAACTTTTCATTTAAACCATTTAAACCACATGCACACACACACACACACACACACACACACACACACACACACACACACACACACACACACACACACACACACACACACACACACACACACACACACACACACACGGAGACACACACACATGGGGTGCAGAAAGAGAGAGCAAGGGAGAGGGAGAGGTGGGGGAGAGAGAGATAGAGATAGAGAGAGAGAGAGAGAGAGAGAGAGAGAGAGAGAGAGAGAGAGAGAGATTGTATTTATTTTAGGCATATAGTTATGTTTAAGATCGCCTCTTTTTTGAATTTTTTTTTATTAGATACATTTCTTTATTTACATTTCAAATGTTATTCCCTTTCCTGGTTTCCTGTCAAAGACCCCATCCCCTCCCCATCTCCCATATGGGTGTTCTCCCCCATCCACCCCCACTTACCCCCACTCCTCTGACATTCCCCTGCACTGGGGGTCTAACCTTGGCAGGACCAAGGACTTCTCCTTCCACTGGTGTCCAGACAAGGCTATTCTCTGCTACATAAGCAGTTGGAGCCATGGGTCAGTCCATGTACAGTCTTTGGGTATTGGTTTAGACCCTGGAAGCTCTGGTTGATTGGCATTGTTGCTCTTATGAGGTTGCAAGCCCCTTCAGCTCTTTCAGTCCTTCCTCTAATTCCCCTAAAGAGGGTCCTGTACTAAGTTCAGTGGTTTGCTGTTAGCATTGACCTTTGTATTTGACATGCTCTGGATGTGTCTCTCAGGAGAGATCTATATCCAGTCCCTTTCAGCATACACTTTTTAGTTTCATTAATCTTACCTAATCTTGGTGGCTGTATATATATGGGCCACATGTGGGGCAGGCTCTGAATGGCCATTCCTTCAGCCTCTGCTCTAATCTTTGCCTCCATATCCCCTCCTATGGATATTTTTGTTCCCCCTTTTAAGAAGGGGTGGGAGCATCCACATCTTGGTCATCCTTGTTGAGCTTCCTATGGTCTGTGGATTGCACCTTGGGTAATTCAATCTTTTGGGCTAATACCCACTTAACAATGAGTGAATACCAAGTGTGTTTTTCTGTGATTGCATTACCTCATTGAGGATGATATTTTCTAGTTCATTCCATTACCTATGAATTTCATGAAGTCATTGTTTTTGATTGCTGAGTAGTATTCCGTTGTGTAGATCTACCACAGTTTTTTAATCCATTACTCTGTTGGAGGGCATCTGGGTTCTTTCCAGCTTCTGGCTATTATAAATAAGGCTGCTATGAACATATTAGAGCATGTGTCTTTGTTGTATGTTGGAACATCTTTTGGGTATATGCCCAGGAGAGGTATAGCTAAGTCCTCAGGTAGTGCAATGTCCAATTTTCTGAGGAACCTCCAGACTGATTTCCAGAGTGATTGTACCAGTTTGCAATCCCACCAACAATGGAGGAGTGTTCCTCTTTCTCCACATCCATCTGCTGTCACATGAGTTTTTTATCTTAGCCATTCTGACTGGTGTGAGGTGGCATCTCAGGGTTGTTTTGATTTGCATTTCTCTGATGACTAAGGATGTTGAACATTTCTTTAGGTGCTTTTCAGCCATTCAATATTCCTCGCTGGGAATGTTTTGTTTAGCTCTGTACCCCATTTTTTAATAGGAACATTTGGGTCTCTGGAGTATAACTTCTTGAGTTCTTCGTATATTTTGTATATGAGCCTTCTATCAGATGTAGGATTGATAAAGATCTTTTCCCATTCTCTTGGTTGCCATTTTGTCCTAATGACCATGTCCTTTGCTATACAGAAGCTTTGCAGTTTTATGAGGTCCCATTTGTCAATTCTTGATCTTAGAGCATAAGCCATTGGAGTTTTGTCCTCTTAAGCTTTCTTATTGTTATTTTACCCTTCTCTCCTTCTGTGAAATTGATTTTCTTGCAACGTCTGTGCTGGTCAAAAACTGTTGAAAATATAAATGTTAGTTACATATTTATAATATGCCAAATATTGGGACAAATAGCAATGATGAAAAATGGGTAATTGAGGTCAAGGTTTTAATTCCTTGTCTGTTCTGATAATTGGTAACAATTTTTACCAGAAACAAAACATCAAGAGGATTCTCTAGGCTAGCTACTTAAAGAAGAATAAAAAGGAAGCAAGTTTGTGTTTTCTTTTACTATGATGCAGTAAGAATTCTGAATTTGTCAGTGTTTCACAATAGTTTCAAAATATGAAACACAAAATAATTGGTTTAAAGCAAGAGAAGTCAAATCCATAGTCACATGAAGACAGATTATAAAATCTTCCTTACTATCGAAAAAAATTGATAGACACAACACCAAACATGATAGGCAACTGGCATTAATGATCTGGTAGAGATCACAGAATATAGTTGCAGAATATTTTAGAATATGTAAAAATTACATGGAATTCTATTACCCCTTCCCACAGAGGTTCATACATTCCACCTTAGACCCCTTCTCTTTACTTAACATCTCTGGGTCTACAGACTATAGTATGGTTTTCATTTATTTAATGGGTAAAATTTACTTATAAATGATGACATATCATGTTTATTCTTCTAGGTCTGGGTTACCTCACTTAGAACATTGTTTTGTTTTACCTAGTTGTATCCATGTCCCTGCGGATTTCTTAATGTCATTTTTAAAAGCTGATCTATACTTCATTTGTACAGATGTACCACATTTTCTTTATCCCATTCTTTAGTTGAGGAACATTGAGGTTTGTTGCAGAAAAATTATATAAAAAATGTTTTCTTTTACCCCGCACTAGATATGGCACAATAGTGCCCTGAGACATCTGTTAAATATCTTCATCTCAGTCAGCAATCCGTCTCACTCATTTTGCTCTATCTCATATCGCACTGCCGATGGCTACTCTCTGAGCCTGGCAACAATCTCTCTACCTATCTAGTTCCTAAGGCAGGTTACCACCATGCCAGACAGACACATCCCAATTCTGTAATGGCCCAGTGTCTCCAGCCACGACACATACTCTTGAATTCAATTAAATGGCCACATGAAAGAACACACAACACGATAACCTCTGATCCAATTAATAAGATATAATTGCCCACCTCAATAAGATACAGTTGCTCATCAAGATACACAAAATCCTGTACACATCTAACCCTTAAGAATATTCATAACAGGGGTTGGGGATTTAGCTCAGTGGTAGAGCACTTACCTAGCAAGCGCAAGGCCCTGGGTTCTGTCCCCAGCTCCGAAAAAAAGAAAAAAAGAAAAAAAAAAAGAATATTCATAACAATCTGTAAATGTGTAGAGAGGAATCATAACATCTGTCTCCATGTTCTCTTGGCTGCTCCTCCCCCCACTCCAGTCTTCTCCTCTTCTCTAAAACTTTTCTCCCGCCCTTCCTTCCTTCTCATCTAATGACAGGCCTCGTTTTATCTTGTACCTGCCTACACCTGTATAATGACATCATCCTACAGAGGTGTTTCCAGTTGCTAGCTATTGTGAATAAAGCTGAAATGAACATAGTTGAGCTAGTGTTCTTTTAGTAAGATATAGCGTCCTTTGGGTATATACTCAAGAGTAGTATAGCTGGGTCTTGAGGTAGGTTGATACCCAGTTTTCTCAGGAATCATCATATTGATATATCCATAAAGTCTATTCAAGTTTCACTTCCACCAGTTATGAAGGAGTGTTCCCATTATTGCTCATTCTCACTAGCATAAGCTGTCACTTATGTCATTAAGCTTAAACATTCTGACAGGTGTAAGGTAGGCTGAGGTAAGGTGGGAACAGGAGTGGGAAGGATGGGGGGAGGGTAGTGGAAGGGAGTTCAGAGACAGGCAGCTGGAATTGAGCATTGTGGAGCTGTAGGGAACCCTAGTAGAGTGGAAACCACCTAAAACCTATAGCAGTTACTCTAGTGAGGACTCATAATGGAGGATGAAGAATCTGGTACCCAGGCAAGGCTTCTGGTGGTGGGAATGGGTTACATTCTTTTAAGTTGTTGGCCAAGGGAGCCCTAGGTGATCCCTAAAAAATTAGACCCATCCTACGACAAAGGTTAGTCTCTTAAAACTGACAGTGTGAACTCCATTGCCAAGGAAAACATCCACACAGCCATTGGATGGTGAGAGGAAGAACCTATGTGGGCATGGAGCTCCGCCCCTATACTCTAATTCTTTGGCACAAGAAGGTATTTTACACATGACAGAAAGAGACACCCAAACACCAGCTTAGTCATAAAAACCTTCACAATTTTTCCTGCATGTAAGGTGTGCTAGGACAATGGTGGCTCAAAATTTGTGGGAATGACCAACCAATATTTGGTTTAAAATGAGACCGACACCACAAGAAGCCCATGTCTTCTGCTGTCGGGATGGCAAAAAACTGGAAATATGAAAGTCAAAGACTTAGATTAGAACCAACTAGAACAAGTCAAAAAAAATCAATGAAATGATTCCTAGTGATATTCTGCTGTACTCATAGATCAGTGAGTACTTTCCCCAGTCATCATCAGATGGGAGCAGATTGAAGATGGTGCAGACCTGAAGCCAGACAGAATCTCAATGAATCTCCATCAGGTCCCTCCCCATGGAGACTGAAGAACACCGTTGAAGAGAGGTAGGAAACATTACAAAAGTCAGAGACAATGGAGGAAAGCAAGAGAATGTTGCCTAAAAAATCAACTAAGTAGGGCTGACATGGACTCACAGAGACGAAAAATAGCAAGCACGGGATTTGCATATGCCTGTACCAGGTCCTTTGTGTATATGGTGTGGCTCTTAGCTTGGTGTTTTGTGGGACTCCTAATAGTAGGAATGGATGTTTCTCTGAATCTTTTGCCAGATCTTTTTCCTCCTGTTGAGTTGCCTTGTCCAGCCTCAGTAACACGGTTTTTACCTTGTCTAATTGTATCTTGTTTTGTGCTATTTGGCTTTGATCTCTTGGAGAACTGCTCCTTTGTGAAGAGGAAACTGAAGAGGCCAGATCTAGGGAAAAAAGGGGAAAGTGAGGCTGAGAGGAGTGGAGGGAAAGAAAACTTAATCAATCAATCAATCAATCAATAAAAACTAATTGCATGATAAAATTACCATATTCTGAATATCAACTAGAACAAAGAACTAAATCACACAGTGAAATTAAATTAAATAATTAATAACAAAAACAAAATAAAAATAAAAGAGAAATGTGGATATTAAGTTATCACTTCTGTATAATCACTAGATAAAATAAGTTATATTGAAAGATAGGAAATGATATAAAAACAATATATTACACATGGATTATATTTAAAATGACAACTGGTATGCATTTATATTAATAAATATGATCAATTGCAAAGGAAGAACTCATGAAATATATAATTTATGAAAACTGATAGAAAAAAGGAAATATAAACAATTCAACACCCAATTTTGATTTATTGAGTTTTCATTATCATTATCTCATTTCTTTCTTCCCTTTCTCCATTCAAACCTTACAATATATCCCTTCTTTTTCTTAAACAAATTGACTTCCTCTTTTTTATTGTTGTTAATTGTTATCACATGGAAATATATATATACATATATATATATGTATGATATTATATAACCAGTCTATATAGTGTTCCTCATATGAATGTTCTTAGGGCTCAAAATTTGGCACTGAACAACCTATTGTTCTGTCCATTCCTGGTGAGGACAACCTCTCCTGTTCCAATCTTTTCTCAGTTGCCTATAACACTTTCACTTTGCTTGTGAATTTTACTCCACGAAGAAGTCTGGCACGTCCCTTAGTGTTGGCCTTGTTGAGCTCACATTCCTGCAGTTATGTTGGTGGTGAGACTCTATGAGTATAGGCTCCTTCTGACGTAGTTAGGAGACATAGTCTCCCAGCAAACTTCCTGACCCTTTGACTCACACTCCTATCCATGGGCACTACCGCTCTGATTTTTAATTGATTGTAGTTTCTCTAATGTTTTCTGTTACAGAAAGAAGTTCTTTCCTGAAGACTATACTCAATTGTGGATAAAGGTTAAATGTTTAGATTTTTGTTATAGGGACTATGCTATATCTAACTTTTAAAAAAATGTGTGATTAAAAATCTTTCTTAAAATATAACTTAATCACTGAGCCATCTTTCTAGTCCCAGGTTATGATTTTCTGTCCTTTAGAATGTAACTACTTTTCTGTTGAGATAATTAAACTATTAGCAAAAAGTTGAAAGTTGATATAAAATATCTTGCTCTCCTATAAATGGGTAAAGCATACAATTGAAATTTTAATGATCATGGATAGGAAGCTTTATGTTCATGGATAAGAAATGTTATTGTAAAACTATAAAAAATAAAACAGTGTTTTTACCCGCTCTTGATCCAGAACCATAATGCCCCAAGATATCCGGTAGATATCTTGCCAGAAGCACACACCCCAACTCCGTGCCGACCCAGACTAGCTGCGGCACACTCTCTTACACTTAAACCTGCACATGAAAGAACACACAACACAATAACCTCTGATCTAATTGATAAGATATAATTGCCCACCTAAACATACAACGCCTGGTACACACCCACCCCTTAAGAACATTCATAACAACCTGTAAAGGTACAGCGTGGAATCTTAACGTCAGCTTTCATTTTGTCTCTGCCGCTTCTCTGTCTCCTCCTGTCTGTTCCTCCTTTCCGTTCCAGTCTTCTCCCCTTCCCTCAAACTTTTCTCCCTCCCACTCTTCCTTCTCGTCCAATGACAGGCCTCATTCTATCTTGTACCTGCCTCACCTGTGACATCATCCCACATAGAAATGTCAATATTTTTAAAACGTCATTTTAACAATGTGATTTCAATATTTCATCTCATTCACATGAGCAATCTGCAGTCATTTTGTTGACATTTAAAAACAGAGATCTGGGGCTGGGGATTTAGCTCAGGGGTAGAGCGCTTACCTAGGAAGCGCAAGGCCCTGGGTTCGGTCCCCAGCTCCGGAAAAAAAAAGAACCAAAAAAAAAAAAAACAAAAAAACAGAGATCTGAAGTTTGTATTAGCTTGGAAAAGAACTGGACCTATTCAGTATGGGAGTGGAACATACTCAAGTTAGTGACACAGCTATAGTTCAAGACTTACTACAGAGCTATGGTCACGTCAGTGGTGCAGTTGAGAGAGAAGATGAGTAGGTAGGTAAATAGACTGGAATAGCTAGCTAGACCAGAAGTAAACCAAGGCAAGGTTAGTCAAATAATTTTTGGCACACGAATGATGACAGTACAAGGTTTAAAATATTTTTGCAAGTGGTTTAAGACGAAGTGGACATTGGCATTCCTCAACAAAGAAAATATAGTCATGATTGTAATGTAAGGCATGAAAGACTGCAAATAACAAAGAGAGACAACAAAGAGAAATTAGAGCTGTTTCTCCTGTGCATAGCCTTAAACAGAATCATATTAGTAATATGCAGACAAATACAATTCCAGAACCTTTCTGTCTGCTTAATTTCTTGTAACCTTAAATGTTAGACTACATGTATTTAGTTAGAGTTGATAATTCTGATGTGAGGTAAAGAGCTTACATAACTCATTTAAAATATTAGTAGCCCATGTTATTTTCACTGTTCCAATTCCCACATCAAATGTAAAGCCTCTTTAGAGGATTAGGCTGAAGCTCTGCTTGGCTTGTGCAATGTACTAGGATGACAGATTGAGATGGTGCCGGAAAGGGAGGGGCTGAGAGACAAGGGCTCACAGCAGCGCTGTGCAAACCCAAGTGAGTTATGCAGTGTCTCCCTTTGCTGCATCTGTCTTTCGCATGTCATAGTTAAAGTGTCCATTCATTTCAAAATTGCCGAAGAAGTGAGCACTCCATGGTTTGGTTAGTAAACCCAAAGTGAAAACAGGCTAGTGTGGAAGTCTGGCTCTCTTTTACATGGTTTTCTGCAGCTGTCTCCATATTTTTCCCTAATCCTATTTTTATTTATTTTTATTTAAACCCCCTTTCTCATATAATATATTCTGATCCTATTCTTTGCTCTCTCTTATTTTATCTCTGTCCCCCATCTCACTCTACCCAACTTCATATTATTTCTCTTTATTTCTTAAAATAAAAGTAATAAAAAGAAAGCACCCAAAAATCAAAACAAAAAGAAAACACTTAATAAGACCATAAGACAAAAATATAAAATGAACTCTCTCTCTCTCTCTCTCTCTCTCTCTCTCTCTCTCTCTCTCTCTCTCTCTGTCTCTCTCTCTCTGTCTCTCTCTCTCACACACACACACACACACACACACACACACACACACACACACACACACACACACACACACTGTAGTCTGCTTTGTGTTGGCCAACTACTTCTAGACATTTTACCTGCCTTGAAGTGTGGTGTCAAGCCACAGGTGGGAGGCAACTTTCATTGCTGAAGTTTTGTCTGGTAAGAACCTGTACAGATCTTGTACATACCTTCACAGTCTTGCTAGATTCATATGTGCATCAGTCCTATTATATCTACAAGATGCTGTTTCCGTGGAGACATCTACCACCTTGGCTTTTACCATCTTTCCACCTTCTTTCCTGTTCAGATTCCTAAGCCTTGAGAGATGGGGTTTGGAGATGAATACTCCAAAGCCTCTAACTCTGTACACTTTCCATTTGTGGATCTGTCTTTGTTACTTACACTTCTATTGCTATAGAGAAACCCATGAGCAAGACAACTTAAAAGGGAAGGATGTAATTGATAGTTTCAGAGGGGGAGTCCATGACCATTATGGAAGGGAGCAAGGCAGCAGGCAAGTAGGGAGCTCCTGGAACTGTAAGGGGGTGCAAGAGAATTAATTGGGAACAGCACGGGCTTTTTGGAACTCCAATGCCATGCCTTTTGGAGGATACCCACATCCTTTGAGACCACATCTCCTAATCCTTCCCAAACAGTTCCACCAACTGGGACCAAGCAAGAATTCAAACATTTGAACCTATAGAAATATTATTATCAAATCCATCACAGGATCTCTCTGTTAATGTCCATGTACCACAAGAAGAACCTTTGTCTGGCTTGGTGGTAGGCATGTTGACCGACTGAGCTGCCTTACCAACCCAATAGCATCAGGTTTTTAAATGTCCTTCTTTAAAGGATTTAATTGTCATAAAATTAAGTTAGTAGCCAGGAACCATACTTTCTGGTCTTATTGTTGAAAGCTCTCAGAGATACTGATTTGTGATCATTAGAAAATAAGCACTGTGCATCACGGGTACTCATAAATTACCACAGATGAGGAAACTAGAATGTCCTTATGTCATTGTATAAAGTTGTAACTGAAAAGCCTAGAATCCTGCCTTGCTGCTGCAATTCTTCAAGTGTTATATTGCTGTGAACAAGAATCATTCCTTTCCCCTTTGTGTTGGCCAAGTGCATGTTACGTTGCTCAGCTGAGCTGACAGAACAGATGAAGCCAATACTCAGGAGCACAGTTACTGATAAATAATTACAACGAGGGCATTATAATTATTTAATTAAAGTCTGCGCATGGGGGGAGATTATGAGTCTTTCAAGTTGCTACCCCATTTAGACGATTCCACTCATTAAGCAGGGTAGCTGGTGTCAGCACTGAACTGTCCACACACTCCATTTTATCTTTGAAAGCTGTGCAGTCAGCAGCAAGGCGGCATGCTCTGTATACCACTACAAGTGAACACAGGCACACTCCCTGATAGCTTTGGGAGACTCATGGGTGTCTTAACTACCTATAACCCTCTCGTAAACCTTCCTGGACTGTGGAAGCGTTCCTGTGAAACATACTGTCCAGAGATTGCACTTGTATCTATTCTTATTATGGCATAAAAGCCTGTTTAATTGACTTAGACACACAATACTACACAATGCTACACAATGCATATGTGTCAAAGCATCACCTGGAAAACCACGGATATACACAGATGTGATGTTTTCATATTATCATTATTTAAACAAATTTAAATTTAAAACCTCTGACAAAAATGAGTCAAAAGATTTAGCTCTGTCTGAAAGTTTTCTTTTCTGAGGTATATAAGCACATGTTTTTTTCAGTTGGATATTTATTTATGTTACTTCTATGCCCACCAACCCCAAAGCAGACTCCATAGCATAATGTCAGAATATCCCTGTTTAATCATATATGTAAATATATGTAAATTTAATTATCATATCTTCAAATTTTTCTATTCAAACATATACACATATATATTCATGTGTACCCAAAGTGAGAAGGGGAGGGGATGGGGGGAGAAGGAGGGGAAGAATGATAATGAGAGGGAGAATTAGACTCTTACCACTCACTCCAAAAGAGACATTTGAATTTGAGAGCCATGATCTTAATTTGTGACTTGGTCCCTCTGTCCTTATACTTTGGTATCCTATTGATAAGTCATTTTGTTTTATTCTGCTCTGGCCCAATTTTCTAATTTACCTAGTTTCTAAAAATGTATGAAATTACTCTGCTTCTAAAGTCAGCTTGAAATAGGACATCAATAAACTCCCATAGGCACAGTACCTATGAAAAATAAGACAATTAGAACTGCGGGAAAGCAGTATTTTAATAATAATTTAAATCCTACTTCCTTGACTCTGAGATACTTCTTTTTATTTAAAAAATTTCCATTTTATTATATTTTAACTGTTTTTAAATTTTATTTATGAGCAAGGTTTGATTACATAAGACAATGGCTTTTATTGTGACATTTTCATACATACATTATGTACATTGTCACCATTTAATTAACTTTTCATGCATCCCAGGGATCTGGTGGAACCTCTTTGGGAATAGTATCTGTGCCACATTGCCTCAATCTTATATTTTAGTATTTGGGTGTTTTATTAGCTAATGTTAATTGTACTGGTTATAATTTTCAGAGTGATATTTCAATACAATCCTCTACTGTGTAGTGAACAAGTCTACCCCACCCTCCCTGTTTCTGTGACCTTCCCATCCCACCTTTACCTTTCTTTAGTAAGCACTCTTTCCATCTGCTCTTTTTGTTAGAATTTGATATATCTCCCACAGGTTCCTGCATTTATCAGTCAGTCCAGGGCTGGGGACATGGTTTGGGAAGCCTGTGGGAATTATAGGAGGGAAAAATCTCACAAAAGAGGTGAACTCCTCAAGGAGAGCTCTGGGAAATTTATAGCCTAGCCATATGTCTTCAGTCTCTGCTTGCTGGCTGCAGACACAATACAACTACCCAACATCTGGTTTCCATTGTTTGCCTTCTCATGCCATGTCTTGTCCATCATAAAGGACTGATCCTGTCCATGTATAAGCAGAAAAAAATCACTACTTTGCTTATTGATTTTTGTCAATAATTTGGTTATAGCAACAAGAAAAGAACTGTAAAACTCTACCTAAGTATCCTATGCCTTTTGCTCTCATTATCATTCTTTAGAAATGTGCCTTTCTGTTGTTTTCCACTTATTTTCATAATATATATATATATATATATATATATATATAGTGGAAGACAAAAGGACAAATTACTTTACATGTAAGCACAGGATTCTGCACACAAGAGAAAGCATATAATGTTTGTCTTTCTGAACGTGACTTGGTTTTCTCTTAATATGATAGTTTCCAACTTCATATATTTTCTTGCCACCTCACAGTTTCATTCTTCTTCATACCTGAATAAAGATCTATGTGTGTATGGACCGCAGTTTCTGTATTCTTCTGATCACTAGCTTCAAGGTTGTTTCCAAAACTTGGATATAATAAGTGCATAGGTCTGAAAATATCTTTGTACTATGTTGACTTAGAATCTCTTGCATACATGCCCACCAGGATTGTTATAGCCCAATTATATGGCATTTATACATTTGCTCTTTTAGAAACCTGCCTATTGATTTCCATAGTTGCTATGCCAGTTCATATTGCTCCAAACAGTATATAAGCCTCTCTTTTTAAATATAATGGACAGCATTGTTTTCTTCATCATGAACTCTTAGACTAAAATTTGTTGGCATCTAAAAACAGTTTCCATTATTCATTTCCCAGTTTGCTAAAAAAGCCAAACATTTTTCTGTACATTTATCAGTCATTTGTATTTCTTCTTTTTAATGACACTTATTTGCTCATTTACTGATTGAATTGTTTGGTTCTTAAGTTCATCAATACTTTATAGATAATCCCACCTCAGCTAGGGAATTTCCCCCAATCCTTAACTGGCTTTTCACTTTGTGATGTTCCCTTTGCTATGCCAAAACTTCTTAATATCACGAATGTCTATTTATCATGACTTATTTCATGGCTATCAATGTCCTTTTCATAAAGTCTTTGTTATGGCCACCTACATATTGAAGTGTTTCTTTCTCTGTTTTACTCTAGAATTTTTAAATTTCTCTGTTTATATTAAAATAATTTTCTACACTTTGAATTGAATACTTTCTTGAAAGTATTGGATTGTCATTCCCACCACCCCCATCTGCTCCCATTGGCATTCCCCTACACTGGGGGAGGGGGTCCAGCCTTGGCAGGACCAAGGCTTCTCCTTCTAGAGGTGGCCATCCTCTGCTGCATATGCATCTGGAGCCATGGGTCAGTCCATGTATAGTCTTTGGGCAGTGGTTTAGTCCCTGGGATCTCTGATTTGTTGGAATACTTCCTTGAAAGTATTTGATTGCCATGCAGACTGGTGATTAATCTCACAGAAATCTGAAGATGAACATACATTGTTATCTATTATGTAACTTGAAGATTTATAAACATTCAATGGGTACTAGAGAGATGACTGAAGAGTTAAGAGCATTTTCTGATCTTGCAGAGGACCAGAATTGAATTCTTGGCACTCATGTGGCAGCTTGTATCTGTTTATGCCTCCACTTCCAGAGCATCTGACACACCTTCCTCTGGTCAGATTCCAGAAATACACGTGATACAGAGACCTACTGCAGGAAAACACTTTTACACATAAAAGATAACAAAACAAAGTTGAAATGATAGAAAAATGTTTTTTAATTATAAAAATATGAATAGGATGTCTTTTGTTCCCCAATAAAGTCATTCTGCCTTAGAAGTATCCCACTAGTAAGTTATCAGTGCTCCAGTGGATACACCTACACCCATGTACATATTGACAGTGTTAATTGGACGTAGTACTTTCATTTGTTTGTTTTTGTTTGTTCTAAGATGAGGAGTTCATGGAGTTGGGAAAAATACATGGCAGGGGATCTGGGGGAAGTTGAAAGGGCAAAATGGGGGTGGATATGATTCTATTTCATTGATACATATAGAAAAATTTCAAAGACTATGGTTTTCTGAAAAGATATAGAACAGATCTTTCAATTCCTTTCCTTTTTTCTTTTTTCTTTTTTTCTTTTTTTCTTTTTTACTTTTTTCCTTTTTGTTCCCACTTATAAGCCCCTTATCCTATCCCTATCCCCTTTTTCTATAAGGGTGTTCCCCCTCCCTAACCACCCTGCATCTGCCCCCATTGACATTTCCCTATACTGGGGGTGGGGCAGTGTCCAGCCTTGGCAGAATCAAGGGCTTCTCCTTTCATTGGTGTCCAACAAGGCCATCCTCTGCTACATATGCAACTGGAGCCATGGGTCAGTCCATGTATAGTCTTTGGGTAGTGGTTTAGTCCCTGGGATCTCTGATTGGTTGGTATTGTTCTTATGGGGTTGCAAGCCCCTTTATCTCCTACAATCCTTTCTCTAACTCCTCCAACGAGGACCCCATTCTCAGTTCAATGGTTTGCTGCTAGCATTCACCTCTGTATTTGACATTCTCAATTCCTTTCTAAAACATAAGCGTTTAGGAGTACTGAGTGTTTCAGGCATGGTACAGAAAACCAAACAAATCAATATTATCTTGAAATATGTCTTTTTTCTAAAGCAAACCAAGGAATCACATCTAAGTAATTATATATAGGTTAAGTAGGAAATAAATCTATTGATAATATATCCTTATTTTAATAATTATTTGTTGCTCTATAATGCCATTAGTCTTTTCCAATAGATTCACTCATATTAACCTTCTTCCGCTGTCACTAAATTTATATAGTAACTCCCCTTCCTCCTGAGGCTTTGTACATTTTGGGAGGGTGATTTTGAACTTTTTCTTCTCTCACATGATATTCCCTCTCTTTACAAATCTTTGCATTCTTAGATCTTTACAATTCTAGCCCCATATCTTTTATGTCACAAATAAATACCACAAATAAAGATGCTTTTCCTTAGCCCAACTTAAATTAGAGTCTGTCTGCTATTTTCCATCATTATACATTGTTTGTTACATGCAAATTTCAACTACTTATTAACTATTCTGTGTTAACTAGTTCCTCCTTTAGAACTTAAGCTCCAGGAGTAGAACTATTTGGGTCTTACCTACTACTAGAGTCCCCTCCTCTGGGAAAATGAGACTTGACGTGCTGGGAAGTTTAAAAGGTTTCCCACACATAACTTAGCTCTTTCTAGTATTTTCCTTTTTGTTCTGAGTCTGCTAAACTATTGAGTGGTAAACAGTTAAGCTAACTGGGAGAGCTTGAAAGTGTTTGTAAAATCTTAAGGACATGATATTTATATGGCTTTATTATTTTGCTTATGATTTCATCATTCTTGAGGCAAATATGAAATGGCAATTAGTACATAACAACAGAGATAATTCTATAGCAAGATAGAAAGGGTTCTTTAATTATGCATTATTTTGAATTTCTTATACAATTCTCTCTGGGCAGAGATATGAGTAATTGTGTTTGCTGAAATATTCTATTTTGTACTTCTGAAAATGCATTAAATGTAAATCAACAAACTCCCTAGGAAATAGTAAAGCAAATAAAATATTAGAAGATCAAATATTGTAATTTTATTATAGGTACATCGACTTTATCTTTGTCCCCTGCCTCTGAAACTGGTGACTATTTTAAAATAAACAATTGTTCTCACTTGTATTTATATCTTTTGGGTTATTCTATATGACCTCGGTGCTCATAATCACTCGCTTTGTAATTTTTGAAAGTAATAGAACCAAAATTTCTTGCATTATGAATGGAGTACTATATAAAAATTATAATTAAACAAATTTAAATTTTAAAAAGGAATCTCATGAAGCACTTAAAGCCTAAAATATGAAAAAATACATATGTATGTAAAAATTGTTGTAAGAACATCTATGCTTGTGTGCATAAATTATAACCCAATTGCATGAAAAAACAAAAGCTTTCCTTCCAGACAACACTATCAGAACCTGACCTAAACAACACAACCGTGAAAATCTGTTAGAGCCAATAACATCTAAGATATTAAGGGAGCTAGAAAGAGCCCACAACGTTATTAAAACTCTTTAAAGCAAATAAGCAGAAGAAAGAATAGGGAAAGGTAGCTAATAGAAAAGGAAATCTCTTACGTAAGGATCTGGAGTTACAGCTTCTGAAATGTTTCAGCTTTGGGTTGACTCTTTATAAATGTAATCCCAGAATGACATTATTACATCACCTCCTACGTGCAGATATGCACACAGTTGTTAAAGACCTTTAAATCTGATGTTCACTGACCTCTTGCACATTTGCTCTCGCTGTCGGTTTCCAATTTCTTCTGTGTCAAATGGTGACCTTAACATTCTATCTCAGGGATACAACTATTAGAATAGAGCCAACATGATGAATGACTTTTCTTGTAATCCCAGGCCGTGGTTTGTTTTTTCCAGATGCTCAGTTGATATTTTAGCCTTTTCAGTTTGCTTCCCCCCCCCCCCCAATTCTCTTCATGAATGATCATTTCATTTAACTTTCTATTCCTTCTCATAGGAAAAGAAGGAACAAAATAATTTAGTGAAGACATGCAACTTCTGCATTTGGATTCCGTACTATTGACCAACTTCTTTGCCATTTTTTCGAACTTAATTTAAGAAAACAACATGGGCTTGTTTCTCCTCTTATAATTTGAAATTTTCTCAATTTATGCAATGAGATGTTTATAGTTCAAGCTTCCTAACCAATTTTCAACTTAGTCCCAATCGCTTAACAAATGATTTTATATTTAGATGGCTGAACCTTTCTCCTAACATTGCTCCAGGTTGGCTACCCAAGTTCATATTTACTTTTCGAGCATCAGATACTATGTATGAAACCAAGGGGTTCTCTCCCAGCATTGTTAACCTCAGACTGACCTGACTATCAGCTATGACATATCAAGCTGGACAAATCTCATGGCATTAAAAATACTGAAAATTATGCCTAATTTTGTTTATAAAACTTTTATACATGCCTAAATGTTCATTTTTATTTACTAATATTTTTCTCAACTTTAACATTTTCTATTTGTTCTTATTATCCATCAAATAGCTTTGCGAAGTTATGTGTTTACCTAAATAAATTTAATATAAAGCTGGGAGATACTCAGATAAGAATTTCTGATGTTAATGAGGATTTATCTCATGGATACTAAATTTTGTTATTTAAGGATAAGCACTACAGTCAATGTGTAAACTAAGATATATCCTAAATTATTAATCTGTGTCTATTTGAGTATCATCTTAAGAACATCTGAGAAAGAAAAACAACTGGGAATTGTCACAAATGTTCATTACATCTTACTGAATCAAAGTAATGTCTATGTTTCTAATACTTCTCTGAAAAATACTTTGTTCAATGTGACAAACACTCATCTAAGCAATTTGGAAAATAATGGAAAAAATTCTATTAAGTGAATGTTTTCTCTCGTGAGGTGTGGTTAATAGAAATTTAGGGCAGGTGAGAACTAAGCAATTTAACGAGTCCCTTGTCGATTGCCTTGACCTACTATCTTGGAGGTCTTGCAACATCCTTGATAAAAGTTACAGCTGCTAAGACTTCCACAAAGGTTCTACATTACTCTAAGTGTATACCTTCATCTTTTTTCAGCCATTTATTTTTGTAATATTCCTGTCTCCCAGAAAAGGAAAGATATAGAAACAGATGGATATATAGCTGTACATTCACATTAGTTTCTATTTCAAATTACATCACATAGAAATAATCTCTCAGCTGAAGCTAAGGCTGCTTAAAGGTGTTCTCTTGGGTAACTTGGTTTGACAGATCTTCATGTCTCATAATGAAACAATATACTGTCTTTGTTTTAAATGTCTGTCTATGGCTTTCAATCACCATTATGAGAGAACTCCCACAATTAAACCCATCCCATTGTCTTCCCAACATTCTCTATTACCTGGCCGATAGAATATACACACATAAGTAAGTTTTAAAGGAAATCAATTAAATATCTACTATAATTAGATATTAACATGAGATTAAAATTTGATTTTCTTTAAAGCTTTCTGAACGCTTTGCTGTTCTAGATCTGTGCCTGTACATTTTCATAACTCAGATACAAAATTAAGTAAGTACAGTCTAATAAATGTTGCTCTCAGTTAAAATCAGCCAACATTGAGTGCAATTTTAGCTCTAATACTCTGTAACTGGGAATTTGTATAATCCATGGAATTTACTGGATTTCGATTCCCTTATCTGTGTAAGTGATAAGTGACTTTATTAGACTAGGTTATTAAAGAATGTCTCCCTGTCCCAGAAGTCCAATGATTGAAAAAAAATTCTCAAGTGAACTGAGGAAAATAATTTGACATCAATAAATTTCCATTCCCAGCTTTGCTCTTTCCTGGAGTTTCAGATGAATTCATGCTATCCAAAGGTAATAGGACACATAAATTACAAACACTACTCCTAACAGGGGTGACCTGCTGAGTGCTGAGTTTGGATAATGAATACTTTGTCTTGAAATAATCACAATTGCCATTAAGTACAACCTTCAAGCCATCTTCTGACATCTATCCTTCCTTATTGTCACATTGTCCTTTTGGATATCCTTCACTACTTTCGGTGTTATGGGTAAAAGGGGCACACCTATGTGATCCAACACTCTGAAGACAGAGGCAGGAAGACTGAGAGTTGGAGGTCAGTCTAGAGTAACAGTGAGACTGTAAGAACAGTGAGAAGTCTGTGATTGCAATATATATATATATATATATATATATATATATTAATATCAGAAACATTTTTAATGTTTTTTATTTAGATGACACTATATTCCTTTCTCATTTAAGTGTTTACAAAAAGACTAGGCTATGTCTTCTCCATACAGCTACAAGAGCAAAATGATTAGGACGCTGTTTAAAAAACATCAGCTTTACTAGTTATGATCACAATGTTTTACAAAATGGTCGCATCAATGCCTACTTTCGTGATGAACGCTTGACTACTTCAGATTTTTGCTCTGTCTACAAATGGTAGATATTTAATTTCTAACAATCTTTGAGTATGAAAATCTGCCACTTAAATATTTGCATTCCTCTGAATACTGTTAGCAGAGTGTATTTAAATAGCATCCACTTTTCCCAGTCCTTCCTTTGTATCATGCCTTAGTGTCACATTCCAATCTTAACTCTGTTTGCCTTTTTTTTTATTTTTTATTTTTAGTGATAACAGACATTCTTTAGCTACTGAGGATGGCAACCTTCTTCCTCCCCCCTACCACCTTCAGTGTTGCTGTTAACAAAATAAAAACTTAAATTATCTATTATCTTTATCTGTCTCTGATGTTTTATACCCACTCTCACTATTTTCTTTGGCATTTAAGCATAATTCCAAACATTTTATCTCATATCATCATAAGTTCATTTGAATTAGGATTATTTCTGAGACCCTCTGTGTTCCTTTTTTTAAATTGGGTTTTCCTTTTATTTACATTTTAAATATTATTCCCTTTCCCTGTTTCACAAACATAAGCACCCTATCCCATCACTCTCCCCTTCTTATATAAGGGTGTTCTCCATCCCATCTCCCTCCTTATTGCCCCCTGACGTTCACCTACACTGGGGTTCCAACCTTGGCAGAACCAAGGACTTCTTCTTCCATTGGTGCCCAACAAGCCCATCCTCTGCTACATATGTAGTTGGAGCCACGGGTCAGTCCATGTATAGTCTTTGGATAGTGGTTTAGTCCCTGGGAGCTCTGGTTGGTGGCCATTGTTGTTCTTATGGGTTTGCAAGCTCCCTCAGCTCTTTCAATATTTTTCTCTAATTCCTCCAATGGGGGTCCAGCTCTGAGTTCGGTGTTTTGCTGCTATCATTCACCTCTGTATTTGACCTGCTCTGGCTGTGTCTCTCAGGAGAGATCTATATTCGGTTCCTGTCAGCATGCACTTCTTAGGTTCATAAATCTTATCTAGTTTTGGTGGCTGTATATACATGGGGCATATGTAGGGCAGGCTCAGAATGGCTGTTCCTTCAGTCTCTGCTCCAAACTTTGCCTCAATATCCTCTCCTATGAATATTTTGTACCCCCATTTAAGAAGGAGTGAAGCATTTACATTTTTGTCATCCTTCTTCTTGAGTCTTCTTCTTCATGTGGTCTGGGGATTGTATTTTGGGTACTTTGAACTTTTGGGCTAATACCCACTTAACAGTGAGTGCATACCATGTGTGTTTTTCTCTGATTGGGTTACATCACTCAGGATAATGCTTTCCAATTCAATCCATTTGTCTATGAATATCATGAAGCCATTGTTTTTGATAGCTGAGTTGGGTATATGTACCACCTTTTCTGTATCCATTCCTCTGTTGAAGGGCATCTTAGTTCTTTCCAGCTTCTGGTTATTAAAAACAAGGCTGCTGTGAACATAGTGGAGCATGTATCTTTGTTGTATGTTGGAGCATCATTTGTGTATATGCCCAGGAATAGTACAGCTAGTTACTCAGGTAGTGCAATGTCCAATTTTCTGAGGAACCTCCAGACTGATTTCCAGAGTGGTTGTACCAGCTTGCAATCCCACCAACAATGGAGGAGTGTTCCTCTTTCTCCACATCCTCCCCAGCATGTGCTATCACCTGAGTTTTTGATCTTAGCCATTCTGACTGGTGTGAGGTGGAATCTCAGCATTGTTAGGACTTGCATTTCCCATATGAATAAAAATGTTGAACATTTCTTTAGGTACTGCTTAGCCATTTGATATCATTCACCTGAGAATTCTTTGTTTAGCTTTGTACGCCATTTTCAATAGGGTTATATGGCTCTCTAGAATTTATTAGCCCTCTATCAGATGTAGGATTGGTAAAGATCTTTTCCCAATCTGTAGGTTGTCGTTGTGTCCTACTGACAGTGTTATTTGCTGTACAGAAGCTTTGTAGTTTTATGAGGTCCCATATGTTGATTCTTGATCTTAGAGCATAAGCCATTGGTGCTTTGTTCAGGACATTTTCCCCAGGGCCCATGTGTTTGAGACTCTTCCCCACATTTTTTCTATTAGTTTGAGTGTATCTGGTTTGATGTGGAGGTCCTTGATCCATGTGGACTAAAACTTTGTACAAGGCAATGAAAATGGAATGATTTGCACTCTTCTACACGCTGATCTCCAGTTGAAACAGCACCATTTCTTGAAAATGCTATCTTTTTTCCATTGGATGATTTTAGCTCCTTTGTCAAAGATCAAGTGACCATAGGTTTGTGGGTTCATTTCTGGGTCTTCAATTCTATTCCAATGCTCTACCTATCTGTCTCTGTATCAATACCATACAGTGTTTTGTTTTTTTTTTTTGTTTGTTTTTTTTTTTTTTTTTTCACTGTTGCTCTGTAAATACTGCTTGAGGTCAGGGATGGTGATTCCCCAAGAAGTTCTTTTATTTTTGAGGATAGTTTTTGCTAACTTGGGCTTTTTGTTATTCCAAATGAATTTGCAAATTGCTTTATCTAACTCTATAAAGAATTGAGTCAGAGTTTTGATGGGGATATGATTGAACCTGTATTGCTTTTGACAAAATGTCCATTTTTACCATATAAATTCTGCCAATCCATGTGCATGGTAGGTCTTTCCATCTTCTGATTCTTTTCAATTCCTTTTTTCAGAGACTTGAAGTTCTTATTATCTTTCACTTACTTGGTTAAAGTCACACCTACGTATTTTATATTATTTGGGATTACTGTAAAGGGTGTCATTTCCCTAATTTCTTTCTCAGCCTCTTTTTCCTTTGAGTAGAAGAAGGCTACTGATTTGTTCGTATCAATGTTATACCCAGTCACTTTGCTGAAGTTGTTTATCAAGCTTAATAGTTCTCTGTTGGAACTTTTGTGGTTACTTAAATATACTATACTATCATTTGCAAATAGTAATTTTTTTGATTTCTTCCTTTCCAATTTGTATCCCTTTGACGTCCGTTTCTTGTCTGATTGCTCTGGCTAGAATTTCAAGTTCTATATTGAATAAGTAGGGAGAGAGTGGGCAGCCTTGTCCAGTCCCCAATTTTAGTGGGGTTGCTCTTTAAATTTCTCTCCATTTAGGTTAATGTTAGCTACTGGTTTGCTGTATATTGCTTTTATTATGTTTAGGTATGGGCCTTGAAGTCCTGATTTTTCCTGGACTTTTGTCATGAAGGGGTGTTGAATTTTGTAAAATGCTTTCACAGCATCTAATGAAATGGTCATGTGATTTTTTTCTTTGAGTTTGTTTATATAGTGGATTATGTTGAAGGATTTCCATTATTGAATTACCCCTGCCTCCCTGGGATGAAGCCTACTTTATCATGGTGGATGATCATTTTGATATGTTTCTGGATTCAGTTTGCGAGAATTTTATCGATTATTTTTGTGTCAATTTTCATAAGGGAAATTGGTCTGAAGTTCTCTTTCTTTTTGGTCTTTGTGTGGTTTAAGTATAAGAGTAATTGTGACTTCATAGAAGGAATTTCATAGTGCCCCATCTATTTTTACTTTGTGGAATAGTTTGGACAGTATTGGTATGAGGTCTTCTATGTAGGTCTGGTAAAATTCTGCACTAAATCTCTCTGGTCCTGGGCTGTTTTTGGTTGGGAGACTTTTAATAACTGCTTCTATTTCTTTAGGACTTATGAGGTTGTTTACATGGTTTATCTGTTCCTGATTTGACTTTCATAGCTGATATTTGCCTAGAAAATTGTCCATTTCCTCCAGATTATCCAGTTTTGTTGAACATAGGCTTTTATAGTAGGATCTGATGATTTTTTTAATTTCCTCAGATTCCGTTGTTATGCCTTCATTTTCATTTCTGATTTTGTTAATTTGGATAAGCTCTCTGTGCCCTCTGGTTAGTCTGGCTAAGGGATCATCTATCTTTTTGATTTTCTCAAAGAACCAGGTCCAGGTTTTGTTGATTCTTTGTATAGGCCTTTTAGTTTCTACTTGCTTTATTTCAGCCCTGAGTTGGAATATTTCCTGCCTTCTACTCCTCTTGGGTGGACTCTTTTTTTCTAGAGCGTTTAGGTGCGCTGTCAAGAAGCTGATGCATGCTCGCTTCTGTTTCTCTTTGCAGCCATTAAGAGCTATAAGTTTTGCTCTTAGCACTGCTTTCATTGTGTCCCATAATTTTGGGTATGTTATGCCTTCATTTTCATTAAATTCTAAGAAGTCTTTAATTTCTTTCTAAATTTCTTCCTTGATCAAGTTATCATTGAG
Organism: Rattus rattus; assembly: GCF_011064425.1. Taxonomy (NCBI): domain Eukaryota; kingdom Metazoa; phylum Chordata; class Mammalia; order Rodentia; family Muridae; genus Rattus; species Rattus rattus. The sequence continues at coordinate 125,395,545 of NC_046159.1, forward strand.
TAGAGCATTTTTCAGCTTCCATGTAATATGTAGGATTTCTACCATTTTTGTTGTTTATTGAAGACCAGTCTTAGTCCATGGTTATCCTATAGGATGCATGGGATTATTTCTATCTTCCTGTATCTGTTGGGGCCTATTTTGTGTCCAATTCCATGGTCAATTTTGATGAAGGTACCATGAGGTGAAGAAGGTATATCCTTTTATTTTAGGATGAAATGTTCTATAATTGTCTCTTAAATCTGTTTGGTTCATAACTTCTGTTAGTTTCTCTATGTCTCTGTTTAATTTATGTTTCCATGATCTGTCCATTGATGAGATTCAGGCATTGAACTCTTCCACTATTATTGTGTGAGGTGCAATGTAGGATTTGAGGTTTAGCTAGGTTTCTTTTATGAATGTAGGTGCCCTTGCATTTGGAGAATAGATATTAAAGACTGAGAGTTCATCTTGGTGAATTTCTCCTTTGACAAATATAAAGTGTCTTTACTTAACTTTTTTGATGACTTTTGGTTGAAAGTCGATTTTATTCGATATTAGAATGGCTACTCCAGCTTGTTTCCTCAGATCATTTGCTTGGAAAGTTGTTTTCCAGTGTTTTACTCTGAGGTAGTGTCTGTCTTTGTCTCTGATGTATGTTCCTATGCAGCAAAATGTGGGGGTCCTTTTTATGTATGCAGTCTGTTAGTCTATGACTTTTATTGGGGAGTTGAGTCTATTGATGTTGAGAGATATTAAGGAATAGCTGCTTCCTGTTATTTTGTTGTTCGAGGTAGGATTATGTTTATGTCTCTCTCTTCTTTTGGTTTTTTTGTAAAGAGATTACTTTCTTGCTTTTTCTGGGGTGCATTTTCCCTCCTTGTGTTGGAGTTTTCCATCTATTCTTCTTTGTAGGGCTGGATTTGTAGAAAGGTTTTATGTAAACTTGGTTTTGTCATGGAATATCTTGGTTTCTCCACCTATGTTAATGAGAGTTTTGCTGGATATTAGCAGACTGAGCTGGCATTTGTGTTCTCTTAGGGTCTGTATGACAATTGCCTAGGATCTTCTGGCTTTCACAGACTCTGGTGAGAAGTCTGGTCTAATTCTTATAGGTCTGCCTTTATATCTCACTTGACCCTTTTCCCTTACTGCTTTTAATACTCTTTGTTTTGTGCATTTGGTGTGTTGACTAATATGTGATGTGAGGAATTTCTTTTCTGGTCCAATCTCTTTGGAGTTCTGTAGGCTTCTTGTATGTTTATGGGCACCTCTTTGTTTAGGTTAGGGAACTTTTCTTCTATAATTTGTTGAAAATATTTACTGGCCATTAAAGTTGGGAGTCTTCACTTTCTTCTATACCTGTTATTCTTAGGTTTGATCTTCTCATTTTGTTTTTATTTCCTGGATGATTTGGGCTAGGAGCTTTTTGCATTTTACATTATCTTTGATGGTTGTCTGAATGTTTTCTATGGTATTCTCTGCTCCTGAGATTCTCTCTTCTATCTCTTGTATTCTGTTGGTGATGCTTGCATCTAGGACTCCCAATCTCTTCCCTAGGATTTCTGTCTCCAGCATTGTCTTCCTTTGTGCTTTCTTTATTGTTTCTATTTCCATTTTTAAATACTGGACTGTTTTGTTCAATTCCTTCACCTGTTTGGTTGTGTTTTCCTGTATCTCTAAGGGATTTTTATGTTTCTTCTTTAAAGCTTCTACTTATTTACTTGTGTTGTCCTGTATTTCTTTAATGGAGTTATTTATGTCCTTCTTAAAGTCCTCCACCATCATCATAAAATGTGACTTTATATCAAAATCTTGCTTTTCAGTGTGTTTGGATATCAGTATTTGCGTTGGTGAGAAACTGGCTCTGATGATGCCAAGTAGTCTTGGTTTCTGTTGCTTAGGTTCCTGCTTGCCTCTCACCATCAGGTTGTCTCTGGTGATTTCGCTTGTCTTGCTGTCTCTGATAGTGGCTTGACTATCCTTTAGGCCTGTGTGTCAGCATTCCTGTAGACCTGGTTTCTTTCCACTGGATCTCGGAACAGAGAGCTCTGCTCTCAGGTGTGTAGGTGCTCCTGGCAATGGCTTTCAGGTCTCAGCACAGGCAGAAACCCGAACAATCCTGCCCCTGACTTCTCCTATCTTCCTCTGCCAGGGGTCTCAGATGGTACTAGGCAATTTCCTCTTCTGTTAGGAATGTGGCCAGAGAGCAGTCCCCTCTGAGTTCTCAGGAGTGTCTATACTTCTCAAGGTCCGGCTCTCTCCCGCAGAGGGTTTGGGTGCAGGGAGCTGTGTGAATGGTTCAGTTCAGTTCCGGGCCCAGGCTGGAACCCTGATGGCAACCTTCTTATGTGTGTGCTTTTACCCTTTGTCTTTTGTTAATACACGTGTGTTCTTTATTTTAATGTAGTCCAATTACCAGTATTTCCCATTACAGTTTGCACTGTAGGGATGTTCTTAAGGAAATTTGACTCTATATTCTGTGATCTGAGATGGATGTTTTAACCTCTGATACCTTGTCTGTAAAGTGGGGATGCACTTAAAAGCCCATAATTCTTGGGGTTGTTATGAGCATTAAGTTGGGTAGCATAAAGAAGTTTAATACAGTCCTGTTCGGCGTGTGCGGTTGAGGCGGGGATCGCTGCTGCCGGTCTCTCGTTTTCATCACAGACACTTCTGCTACAAAGATGGTCAATGTACCTAAAACCCGAAGGACTTTCTGTAAAAAATGTGGCAAGCACCAGCCTCACAAAGTGACCCAGTATAAGAAGGGCAAGGATTCCCTGTATGTCCAAGGAAAGCGGCGCTACAACTGGAAGCAGAGTGGCTACGGCGCGCAAACAAAGCCAATTTTTCGAAAGAAGGCCAAAACTACAAAGAAGATTGTGCTCAGGCTGGAGTGTGTTGAGCCCAACTGCAGATCTAAGAGGATGTTGGCCATTAAGAGATGCAAGCATTTTGAACTGGGAGACGACAAGAAGAGAAAGGGTCAAGTGATTCAGTTCTAAAACTTGTGTTTTCTGAGAGGAAATTACTGAAGCAGTAGAAAAATGACCTGCTAGAGAATAAAAGTTATTGTTACTGGTAAAAAAAAAAAGAAGTTTAATATACTACTTGTCATGTATATTACACAAGTAAGCATTTGGGGCTGGACGACAGAGGTAGTTAGCCTGCTGTGACCCAAGGGTCATGATTTTTTTTTTATTAGTTTGGAAACAAGAATGCTGAAAACCACCATAACAGTAGAAGCCTTCCTAATGATGTTTTAGAAGGGAAGAGGACTGTATGGGGACTAGACATTTGTGTTATATTGTGGCAAAAATTCTCAATGCCATGACAAATACAGAGGTGAATGTTCACAGCCAGACACTGAACTGAGAACTGTTTCCCTATTGGAAGAGTTAGAGAAAGGATTGAAGAAGCTGAAGGGACTTGTAACCCTGTAAGAACAGCAATACCAACCAACCAGAACTCCCAGGGACTAAACCACTATCCAAAACATACACATGGACAGACCCATGGCTCCAGCTGCATATATAACAGAGGATGGCCTTGTTGGACACCAAAGGGAGGAGAAGCCCTTGGTCCTGCCAAGGCTGGACTACCCAGTGAAGGAGTATGCCAGGGCAAGAAGGTGGGAAGGTGTTGGTAGTTGGTTGGAGGATAGGGATAACATTTGAAATATAAATAAAAACTATCCAATAAAATTATATGAAAAAAATCTACCTATATGTTTGAAGGTTTGACTGACTGAGGCTGAACTCAAAAGTAATAGACTAAGTTGCTTGATGGAGACTTCAAGATAGTTCATCATCCAGACTGCAACATGGCTACTGATCACTGTTCTTCATTAGCTTTATTGTGAGAGATAACAGGAAGATATAAAAATGTGTAATATGGTAAGTAAAGAAATATGGTCAAATGTTTACACACTGTGGGTTTGTGCAGAGAAAGATGCCATTGTTTGTGAAGAGATAAGCTCCATGAAAGAAAAACCTGTGCTCTGCACAAGGGCAATAGCAAAGGTGACATGATGAAATGTTTAAACCCATTAAAGGCTTTAAGCTATGGAATAATGAGACTGCCTCTGAGGAGGGTCTATGCTGAAAAGCAACCATCTAGGATATCGTTTGCCTTGGTTCAGGCAAAGTACACAGAAGCCACTAAGGATGTGGTAGAGGGGATGCAGACATTTGTAGATGGCAGAAGGAGTTGGCAACATTGCCCATGCAAAATGCAAAAATGCGTTATGGGGTTATGAGGCTATGGATGCTTACACTGTGAATCCAGAAAGTAACCAAGGCCAAAGAATGTATGACTGGATGGATGCCTTGAAATTAGGCTCTTAAGGAATATTACATAAAATTGAAAGTGAAGCCTAATTTTGTAAATAAAGTTAACCTACCATTATGTTATTAAGTTTTGTGGAATATATTGACTATGTTCAATATTGACTTCAAATTTCTTTTAAAATGTCACTACTTACTAATCTATAAAAAATAAGGTACTTCAAAAATTGATTTCTGTTAATATTAGAATCAGAGAATAAAAAGTAATATCAACTACTAAACAAATGTACAGCATCAGAAATTAATTGGAACTTTGATGGAGGGGTTGTCTACCTGATGCTGTGTTTCTATGTGGCGTTATGTATGGTTGTTTTAGGCAATACCCATTCATCCTCCTTATAGTTCACATACAAGATAGTAGGTTGACACTAACATAGAATTTTTCATAGTATCAAACTCATATAATTCCTGATCCATTAATACAACATGTGCCTTCAAGTGACAATGACTTCAAGCAAAAAAAAAGCTTATTAAAATTAATTTTCCCCTTAGGACTTATTCTGGGTTTTCACACACATTACACAAGCAAAATGGCTTTTAAAAACTCCTGCTTTAGTCACACTAATTGTATTACACACCTTGGCAACTTTCACACCCTGCATAATACAAAGGTTCATTACAAGTCATCGGAAGAAAATAATATTTTTCTTAGGAGTGCATTAGAGCATTTGCAAGTAACTCTATGCCATTTTCAAAAAACGAGATGTCAGTTGTGAGTAACCACGAAGCAAAAAGCGTCATTTAATGATAATGCAAGACTCTCGCTCAGTGACAGCATTCCAGAAGTGAGAATTTGATGGGCTTGGAAATTGGACCATTATTCCCTTATAATAAATGTTTAATGTTATATTTTATTTTATTGATTTTAGCTGTTAAATGATCAGTAAGTACTTTTCTTTATTTTAATATATTAAAAATAAATATATAAAATTAGTAATATTTCTAGTTTATTCTTGTCAAATGGCCCTTATACAAATAACACAGATCTGGCTGTGAGTCATAGTGGGAAAAAGTAAGAGAAAAATGTGTGTTTATTTGGTATGTTAGATAAGCAAATAACAGGCTTGCATTTCAATATTACCATCCTATACATCAGATGAAAGCATATAACTCATTGTATAGGTATATTATAGCCACTGAATCATCACCACTAGACCCCCTAAAAACAACAATAAAATCATGTACAAATTTTAAAATTCAAATGAAAACTATTCCATAATTTTTGTTTTCAGAACAGCCTATTTTAAAATCATACTTAGTCGTAAAGTTTTCATTAGATAAAAATTGCACTCTGGCCACATATATAGTATTTTCACTTTGAGCTACATACACACTGTAAGGTTACCAAATGAATTTTCTAATCATAATATATAAAGCAATCAATACTTACATTTAAAAATACTATAAACTTAATGAGATTAAATGTTTCTGAGTAAGTTGAAAAATAAAAACTGGAGACATATTTTTCAGGTTGAATTAAAAAAATTGGCTCCCAGAATAAAACCTTTCTATCTCATAAACTTTCAAATAGAAATTTAATGAAGTTTAAAGTAGCTTATGTTTTTAAAAATTGTCATAAACGGAACTAGGAAATGTGTGGACGAGGGGCTCTCTGATTTTTGTGTCTACGCTTGTGAATTTTTTTCTTCATTGGATTACCTTGTCCAATCTTTTTTTTTCTTTTTCTTTTTTTCCGGAGCTGGGGACCGAACCCAAGACCTTGCGTTTGCTAGGCAAGCGCTCTACCACTGAGCTAAATCCCCAACCCCTACCTTGTCCAATCTTGATGTGATAGTTTTTATTTTATCTTATTTTATTTTATTTTGTCATATTTGGCTATTTTATCTTAGAAGCCTTCTCTTTTCTAGTGAAAGTCAGAAAGAGATAAGATCTGGAGAGGAGGGGAGGTGGGGAGGAACTGAGAAGACTAGAGGGAGAGGGAAATGTAATCAAAGTATACTGGATGGAAAAAGATCTAAGTTCTGCAAAAGAGAAAAATAAAAGAGTAAATAAATATTTTACTTTAAAAAAGAAAGAAAAATAAGGTCTAGTTCCTAAATACTACAGGAACTCTGAGCAATTCAAATTTTGCAGATGTACAAAAGGATTGTGTCAAAAATTAGCAGAAATGTATAAGAAATGGAGGCTGACTTGCGATAAATAATCCAATATTTTAGTTTTCAGAGTAATTTTCAAGTTCAGAGGGAATTGGTTAACTAATAATCATGTCTGTTATGAAAAATTCCTATGTTCAGTTCCATTCAGCATCCATCAATTGCACCAACACGATTAGAGGAACACTTCATATGACATATTACTGGCAAAAGCCACTGCCTTTTTTCCCAGTCACCCCCCCCCTTGAAGGCTGGACACCATTGTAGGTTGAGCATTTGCTGCTGGGCTGGTGTTTCTCTTTCTCCTTTGGAAGCATGCAGAGTACCTCTGGGTACCAAAGCATGTGGGACGGTGGCTCTGTAGAGGCAGCAACTTGATTTCTCCATGCTCAATGAGTTACGTAGTTGTTATCTAAGTAATGTGGATTTGCTGGCAGTTTGTGGAGAAGAACCTATAGTCTTTGCATCAGCCTAGTTGTTTGGGGTTTCCATTGGACTCCAATGGTCATTAACACAATTATATGTAACCAATGACCAATTGATACTGGCACCTTCCTTTGGTGATAAGAGATATTCATTTGAGGCACTGTCTTCCATGTTATTTGGCAATTTTATTTAGTTCACCTTCATGTCTGTTTATAGGAAGCTGGTGTTTTAGTAGGTCTCTTTACTAGCCCTTTAATTGCTCTTCATTTTAGTTGTCTTTCCTAATACTCACTGTGATCATATGGGTGATAGAAAGTTATTTCATAATTGTGACAAGTGTTCATTCCCACCACTGTATGTAAGCTAAATTAACACAAAAATTTCAAGTCTTTGTGGACATTAGCAAGCTGAATCCTCCCTCTTTGGAAAGAGACATTAAGGGTATATTTATCTTACCTATTTGTGATCTATTCATTATTATGTTATGCAGATAATTTTGCTAATAGTATCATTTTGCAAGCAATTTTGCCAGGAATTTTGCCAATAGTATCATATAGCAGTCATCCAACACACATGCACAAGCACACACACACACACACACACACACACACACACTATATGGAAGTATATATTTTTTGTCATCTGGGCTACTGATGTTGCCTTCAAAAACCAAAGATTCAAAAAGAAAAATACCAGATATGATAAACCCCCTTTTCAGTTGTTAGATAGGGCTGTCTAAGGGACTCCCATTGCTGTTTTCTTTGGTTAGATCCCAGAGTTAGAAGGTAAGTCTCTTTTGCTGAAGACACTATGCACTTTATAAACAGAGCCCTGAGCTGTAATAGATCGGAATGCTCCCTTTCAGGAGACTAGATTTCATGGCACCAGGGGTACTATGCAAGCTTCCAAAGGAGGGAGACAATCAACAATTCTAACAAGCTATGACACCCATGAACCATCTTTACCACTATCATACAACTATAGCCGTCAGGGTACAGTAGTGGCATGTATACCTTGGCAATAATCAACATCTTTCTAGTTGGTCTCATGAACCATTCAATAAGAAGAGAACCATTCCTGGTACTGGAAACCTAGCTAACCACTCAGTACTAGTGTAGTGTAGTCATGACTATTGGAAGTGAATCTACAACCTACAATTTACTATTCACACATTTCCTATCGATCTACAAACATTTGTCTTTCTATCTACAGACATCTGTAGTCTGTACCTGTCATCAAGGAAAAGTCTCTGTAACAAACAGAGACGATTAGAGAAAGCCACAACCAAGCAAAATACATAGTCGTGAAGGCCAGTCTTAATGGACACATCTACAAAACACTCGCGCAACTAAGGTTCAGGGTACTCTGTAGAAGAAGTGGTGAGAGAACTCTAAGAGCCAGAGGAACAGGGATTTTGTTGTGAGATGATTCTCCTCATAATATCAGAAGCACCACCTATGAACCCTAAATGACTACTCAAATGTGAGTTCAAGAAGGATACCATTCATCCATGTTACAATTTGGATGTGAAAAGCACCATGCTGCTTCAACCCTACACAAAGATCGGTAGAAAACTGAAGAAATCTGGGGAGGAGGGGGGGAGGAGAGGTAATCTTCTTCATGGCAATTGGTGAGCCCTGAAAACATGCATACAAGAGTACACAGACTGTCTTAGTTCGGATTTTACTACTGTGAACAGACACCATGACCAAGGCAACTCTTATAAGGACAACATTTAATTGGGGTTGGCTTACAGGTTCAGAGGTTCAAGGTGGGAACATGGTAGCATCCAGAACAATGTGGTGCAGAAGGAGCTGAGCTTTCTACATCTTCATTTGAAAGCTGCTAGCAGAATACTCACCTCCAGGCAGCTAGTACTGCCCACCCCCACAGTAACACACCTACTATTACAAGGGCACCCCTACTAATAGTGCCATTCCCTGGGCCAAGCATATCTAAACCTAAACATCACACAGACTAAACAAGTTATATTTAGGGACACACACACACACACACACACACACACATATATATGTATATATATATATATATATTCTTATATGTATGCAAAAGAGCCTATGAGTTTGAGGAAGAGTTAGAGTGGTATTGGAAGGGTTTGGATGAAGAAAAGGGAAGGGAGAAATGTAATTAAATTATAATCTCAAAAAAACCCATTGAAAGAAAATGGGAGATGTATTCTCAGAAATCTCTACCAAATTCTCTATAAAATCTATTGGGCCATATGCTCATTGTTGTCTCATTGACCAATAGGGCTACTAATTGAAGCATTGTCCCAGATTTATTTGACAAAATTATCTTAGGGACAAGAAATAGCTTCTGAATTCTGTTAAAAAAGGAAGATCGGTGATATACATTAAAAGTGTTTTATGATGATAAATTAGATATACATTAGTGAAGCATTCCTAACAGTATAGACTAGTGTCTTACACAAAATAAACAGCCCTGGTTTATTATTAATGTAAGTAATAGATTTTAAAATTATAGAGTATTCATTTAAATATTCAAATAATTATAAAAATATTCTGCCTCAGTTTGGACCTTGATCATCTTCCAAAGTCCCATGTGGGAAAAGGTTTGTCTGGGGTGGAGCTGTTTGAAAGTTTTTGGACCTTTGAGAGGTCATTTATACTGGGGCATCTTCAGGTCATTTGGGGTTTTCCCACAAATAAGATTGTGGCCCTCAGGTAACCCAGTATTTTCTTTATTTTCTTCTTTGCTTCTTATCCATAAGACTTAGGTTTTGACATGGCTTATGCTGTCATCAGGCTAAAGCAACACAGACAACTTACAGTGGAATAAACTGAGACAAAACTCAATATTCTCCCATTCAAAATATACTGTCTGGGACCTTGGTTATAATAATTTTAGGCTGATAAAATAATTGGTCTTCCATGAATTGTCTTCTAACAATTGCATCTGTATCTATTCTACAATGCATCATTTTCTAATTTTAGAGAGTTCACACCTTTACGTATAAACAAAATTTCACAATGGTACTGTAGGGATGATAGGCATTACTGCTGGGATTCTGAGATATTCAAAACATCCAGGTTGGCCGGGAAGCATTCTAAATGAAAAACTTTGTCATGGCCTGTACCACAAGTCAGAGGTAACTGTATTCTTTCCACCATTCCAGCTGTCAGCTCCATCCTCCTCCTGCATAAAAATAAACACTCTCCCACAATAAAGACCTCTATGAAAGCAATGGAACAACTCAAGGAAGCATTGTTATCACGAGCTAATCATACCCTTGGGGAATTAGAGACACTTAGCTGCACCCAGTGTCTCCCAGCACCCGAGGGCTATGATTATTTCCTGATAACCTCCCAGGCTGTCAGGCCTTGAAGGTTAATTAGATAATATTCCACTTGGTAATAGTGTGTTTGGAGGTTATTTTGGAAGTTTCCTCCACAAACACGGTTTATGAAACCTACACAGGCACAAGCACACATATTCCATTAGCATACATTTAATGATGAGCAGTTTCTCCAAATGAACTTGGGTTTTAATAACTGGAAAAAAAAACATAGAGTCCAAGAATTAAAGCCTGAGGCATTACTTTAACAATGGGAAATTCTGATGAATTTGACCCTGGAAAACTTTGTGAGAAGTGGTGAAAATTACATAATGTACCTTCTTTGTACCCAATAACTAAATGCAACATATCAATCTTTCATATAACATTCCTGTTACTTAAAAAAAGGATAATTATAAGCACATAAAAATAAACAAGAAGGCCAGAAAAATATACATTAGTTTGGAAAACTTTATTATCATAAAACTTTTAATTAGATAAAACAGAAAATCTTAGAAACGCACATAAAAACTGAGGACTACTTGGCAGTTCAGCATTTTGAATTATTTTAAATATTTCAAACAATAAAATATTTTGTTCCTACTTATATTCCATATTCCAAACACAATTTATTCCAACAAGTAAATTTACCTACCAATAGATTGAATATCTAGAATCCCATGAATAAGAATTATATTAATACATGAATGAATTTTTTATAAAATTTCAGGAAAACTGAAAATATTCATGACTATCATATTCACAAATACCAGAAAATTAAGAGAAGTGAATAGAATGGATTTCTTTGATGTCTTGTGTTAACAAATACAAACAAATTAGATGCACCTGATTGATAATGGATATTAGTAGATTTTAGAGTTTTAAAGTTAAGTTTATAGTATAATAATTTGAGCAGTAGCCTAATTTGATAGGGAGGCTAAAAGGAAGGATTAAGAATTTATACCAATAAAACAAGTGTGAGAAAAAGGAAGAAGAATCTGAATTAATTTCTGGGAGAAAGTATACAGAGTTTTATTTTTGTTAGCATCATTAAAATGCCAACAAAGCAGGATTTATGGAGTAATCATCATACACATGCAGAGACAAAGTCTCAAACCCCAAGAGATTCTAACTTAGCAGAAGTGTACAGGGGATGGTTTTAAAGTCACATCTGTGTCACATACTAAAAAATAGGAAATATATATATATATATTAAAACTAGCATCAAAAATAAAATCTCCTAAGCCCAGAAGTTCCTATGGAGGTAGGAAAGAAGGAAAACAAGTTTGATATTTAATTAGTACTAACTCTAAATATGATGCCCTCTAGTAACACTCACCAGAATATGAGAGACCAAAAGATATATCTAGATTTCCCATTCTACTTACATGCTCAAGTTAAACAATGGTTTGTAAGAGAACTTGACAATACCATTTTTCATGTGAAGTTTATCATAATTTTGCCTAGTAATTAGTCATAAAAGTTAAGGCAAATATATCTTTATGACAGGAGGGAGTGTTGAACTTGGAGTACTGCACCCTCTGCTTAGATTCCCATACTCCCACAGAACCTTGGAAGGAGGATTTCTATCTCCCTTGATGTTTACTTGTCAAGAGATGCTTCCCAAATCAGGGAAACACATTTCTGGGTTATAAAACTGGCAAGGGGCTTTTAAAATGACTTGGATAGATCTCGAAGAGGCAGAGAATGAATTACAAATCAAGCTTACAAGGAAAAAATGTTCAAAGAAGTGATAGAGAAAAATGTCTACTGTAACTTTTTGCAGTAAGAATATTCTTAGTTTCAAATTGTTGATTCTTGAAATTACATGATGCAATCTGCTAATATAATATCTTCTGAAAAGGATACAGCCTGTAAGGTCCCTGCAATGTTTTATAAACCATATATATAGATAAATAGACAGACAGACAGACAGACAGACAGACAGACAGACAGATAGATAGATAGACATAGACATAGATATAGATATACACTGTAAAAACAAAGGAAAGAAAAGAAGAGATGAGAGAAAGAGAGAGAGAGACACACTCACAGAGAGAGAGAGAGAGAGAGAGAGACAGAGACAGAGACAGAGACAGAGACAGAGACAGAGAGAGAAAAGAGGGAGAGAGGAATGAGTGAAGAGCAATCTGAAGAGAGATTTCAGCCTTGGAGACAAGATAAAGCTGTCCATAAGCTCCTTCCACCAATGACATTCTTGCAGTCACAGTGAACTCTCTTCCAATTTGAAATGCTTGCCAAGCAAAAACTATTCCAGTATTTAAGAGAAAATACTACTGTATTGAAGTGAGATATCATGCTATTATTATGGTCTAAACTAGATTTTTAAGATACGAATAACTATTCACAGCCATTTTGTTCTCTCTTAATTAACAGAAATGCAGAGTATCCATAAATGTAAATGATAAGTTAATGTTAGATTATTTTAAAAACAATCAAACCCACTATGAAATTATTGAATAAGGTAACACTATCAGGTAAAACTAAAATCCCACATTTGTTCTGTCTGGGTTTCAAGATATAATATTACATTATGCATTAAACATTTTTATAGACTTCAGAGAAAGTACTAAATATTCTGAAAAAAACATACTTCTAAGGTTATGTTATGAGCCTTTTATAAAGATTTAACATTTTTAATCCCAATCATTTTTAGTACATTAACTCCAACCAAACTTAGAAATATATCTCAACAAATAATTTCTAAGTTTTTGTGAGTAATATTTCAGAAGTTCATTATTGGACTATATTAATTTTACAAAACAAGGCTCTTATCTGCATACAGCATTTTTTATGAATGAAAAATACATTAATTACAATTTATCAAACAAATTTATTCCTCAAACAATGGTGCAACATATACTAAATTTTTTTATTCTCAAATGCATAATGATTTAGTGATATTAGCTAATTAAAGTAATCTTGTGAGTGTGGTAAATGCAAGCATGAGTGAACATGACAATTTGTGCTCAGGGAGTGGCATAGAGCTATGTAGGTGTTTCCTCTATGAATCTTCTCATTATTTTTGTATTTTTTGTTTATTTACATCTTACATGTTATTTCCCTTCCCAGTTTCATCTCTGAAATCCCCAAACCCACCCCTTCTTTCCCCTGCCTCCTTAATGGTGCACCTCCACCTACGCACCCACTCCCCGCCCTACCCATCCTAGCATTCCCTTGTGGGGCATCAAGCCTTCACAGGGACAAGGGCCTCCCCTCACTTTGATGCCAGACAAGGCCATCCTCTGCTACATAAGCAGCTGGAGCCATGGGTCCCTCCATGTATATTCTTTGGTTGGTGGTTTAGTCTCTGAGAGCTCTGGGGTGTCTGGTTGGTTGATATTGTTGTTCTTCTTATGGGGTTGCAAACTCCTTCAGCTCCTTCAGTCCTTCCCCCTACTTCTCCGCTGGGGTCCCTCTGCTCAATATGACGGATGGTTGTATGCAAACATCTGCATCTGTATTGGTAAGGCTCTGGCCAAGCCTCTCAGAAGACAGCCACATCAGACTTCTGTCAGCAAGTACTTCTTGGCGTCAGCAATAGTGTCTGGTTTTGGTGGCTGCATATGGTATGGATTCTCATGTTAGGCAGTCTCTAGATGGCCTTTCCTTCAGTCTCTGCTCAGCTCTCTGTCCCTGTATTTCCTTTACACAGGAGCAATTCTGGGTTAAATTTTTGAGAAGAGTGGGTGGCTCCATCCTTCAACTAGGGGATTGCCTAACCTATGGATATGGTCTCCACAGGTTCTCTTGCCCGTTTGTTGTTTATTTCAGCCAGTATAATCTCTGTTGGGTCCTGGGAGCCTCTTGCTTTTCTGGCATCTGGAACTTTCTGTTGGCTACCACCAGTTTCCCATCCCCCATTGCTTCACACCTCTGTTTAATTTCCTGACTCTCTGTACATCTACCCATCTCCTCCCACACCTGATCCTCCCCTCTTTTCCCTCTCCCCTTCTCTCTTCCTTCAAAGTCCCACCCACCCTCTACCTCCCATGATTATTTTGTTCCCTCTTTTAAGTAGGACTGAGGCATCCACATTTTCATCTTCCTTCTTCTTAACCTTCATATGATCTATAAGTTGTACCATGGCCATTCCAACCTGTTTTCCACTATCCCCTTATCAGTGAGTGCATACCACATGTGTGCTTTTGTTATTGTGTTACCTCACTCAGGATATTTTCTACCTCCATACATTTGTCTGCGTGTTTCCTGAAGTCATTGTTTTTTAATGGCTTATTAGTACTCCATTGTGTAAATATACCACATTTTAATGTTGTAATAACATTACTTGTGCATAATCGGTGGTTTCATTATGGTATTATCACAGTAGAACATATTTAATTTTAATCTTATTCATTCTTTATTATGTTCTCATGTCCCCCTTCTGTGTCTTCCAATTCTTTGTTTATTCTAAGCTAGCCTCATATACTTTCTTTGTGCACGCGCGCGCGCGCACACACACACACACACACACACACACACACACACACAGAGTGAGTTCCATCAGTGTTTACAGGAGCTTGGTTGTTTGTTTGCTGGAGCATGAGTACCTTACGTGTCTACCTTACAGTGCCTATGCTACTGAAGAAAATGTTATTGCCTCCCCTGTTACCCAAACATTCAGTGCATATCATAGCCTCAGAAAGGGTAGCAGCTCCATAAGTCACTGTTCCATATCAAAGCATCAATGGGCTCAGTCTCATGCAGATAATGGGAGGTAATCACAGCTCCTGTGGGTGGTCCGTACTGCAATCTACCAAAACTACATGCTAAGATCTAGTGATGAAAACTCACAACCCTTGGATGTAGAACATAGAGAAGTTGGGATGGAAACTTTCTCTCTGCTGGCTAGCATCCTTAATATCAGAAGGTGCAAACCGATGAAGACAATTGTAATTAACTACCTTACTCAGCTATGGCCCCATTACGTAACAGAATTGATCCTTCAAGTAAATTGAGCATACTGCTAAACTAGTGGGAAGTTTGCAATAGAAGTAACTTGATGACTTGGGGCTAGATTTGAGACTTGTTACATAGGACATATTCAGACACGGTACCGTAAACCTGGCCAAAGCTCCTGTGTAGGAAAGTCAAACATCCTAGAGGGGAAGTTGCTGTTCTTTTGACAAATGGGCATGAGACATTAATCAAATTCCCTTCTAAACAAATACATTTCTATCTTTAGTTAGCTTTGATCGGAGAAATTTATTTTTTGCAATGGTCATTAATGATTGTACAGACGTATCACTAGTCAAAGTACTGAGAATAAATGGAATTTGAATATTCAACTATAAATGGAGTCTTAAATCAATGCTGAGGAGACTAAAGCATGAGGACCATTCATGATTTTAAGGCAAACATAGGCTATGTAGCCCCACTGTGTTTCAACAACAACAATAGCAACAACAAAACACTTATAGTGCCTTAATAGTGGTTCTGTCTTCTTGAGAGTGTTTCATTAGAATGCCATATACAATACAACATTTATTAACTATGATCACATGCTGTCCAATAACTTTTTAGATTTATCATGTGAAACTGCAATATCATGCTCCTTTATCTCTTCAATTTCCACCTAATCTCCTTGTAAGAAACTTTATGTTTTTATACCTTTGAATTTTATTGTACTCTGTATTCAAATTTTCTTTCTCTGGCTTCTTTTACTTAACATAGTACAAGGATCCACCTATGATGTTAACATGGAGCATTGAATTCTTGAAGGCTAGATTATATTTGATTTTCCACATAAACATTTACTCATTCCTCATTCATTTTCAAGACACTCTCTGGATAGTCTAGATCAGTCTGAAACTTTCAGAGATTCTCTCCCTCCCAAGTGTTAATATTAAATGTATGTGTCTCTGTAGTCATCATAGTCAGTTAAACTTGTTTTAATATTACATTTGTTTTATGTGCTCATTCACTGAAAAAACCACAAGTTGATTCTGAATTTTGTATAATATGATAAATGTGGGATGTTAATACAAGGTACTTATTCTTTTTTTTCTTTAAACAGGGAAAAGATGCATCTCATGAAAGCTCGTTTAGCAACATTTTGAGCAAGTTTCCCCAACTTTATTTATCAAAGAGATTACTTTTTCTGTTGTGATACTCTTCTGTTCTTCATGCCCTTGTGAAAAATTATTTATTTATATATGTCTGAGTTTACTTCTAGGCTCTCTGATCATTAGTGTCTGTATCCATTTTTTTAATGCCAGTAGTAGAGTGTTTTAGATTAATTATATAACAGCTTTCTAAAGTGATTTTGGATAAGAAAGTCAATGCCTGTAAGTTCCCATTTCTCAAGATGTTTAAACAACTCAGTTTCTGTAATGGTTGCATATGCAATTTAGACATTTCCTTACTGTTTTAGAGGAAATATTTTCAATTGATAATTTTAACCCCATGGTTAAACATATGACTTTAGCTAAACTCTATAGGACATAAACCACAACAAAAAAGTTGTGAATATGAGAAAGATATTTATAATGAAGAAAAGAGACTGGTCTGGGTAGGAGGGAAATAGCAGGTGGTGGAGAAAAGGGTGATTAGAGTGGATTATAAACATATTTCAGTTGGCAAAGAAGTGCCCAGTCCTGCTAAAACTTGATATGCCAAGGCAGGTCGATATCCATGGGAGGTCTCCCCTTCTCTGAGGAGAAAGAGAAGGAGGCATAGAGGGAAGGGAGGGGAGAGAGAAGGACTGACTGGCGGGAGTAAGAAGCTCCAATGGGATGTAATGTAAATAAATTACTTAATTAATGAAAAAATAAATTGGCAAAGAACAAAATTTATCAATAAATCAAAACAAAAATATGCCACGAGATTTTAAGATGTGTTTTAATGAATTATTAATATGGATGTTTAAATAATATTGATCTTCCAATCCATGATGATTGGATATTGTACCATCGATTTATGTCTTTCACCTTTTTCTAATCGTCTCTTGAGTTTATGAGCACACCTTCCACATCCTTAGTTAAATGCTTGCCTAAGGACTTTATTGCCTTTATTCTATTGTAAATAAGGTACTTTTAATTATTTTTATTAAGTCCTTATTGCTTTTAAAATAATGTTGCAGAGCTTGGTGCCTGGAATTTGAAACCTATAAATTTACTGAATTCATCTATTAATTCTTGTATGTGTATATGTGTATATATATATATATATATATGTGTGTGTGTGTGTGTGTGTGTGTGTGTGTGTGTGTGTGTGTGTGATATGTGTGTCTGTGTAGTTCTTAGTGTTTTCCACATAAAAGATCACATCATTGGCTTACAAGGAAAACTTGGCTTCTTCGTATTCAACTCGGTGTTTGGAGAAATATATAGAAAAGAACGGTGAGAGCAGACATTCTTGACTTATCCTGGACATTGAAGATAACGGTCTGCCATGCTGCTGTCATAAACTGTCTTTATTACACAGGGCATGTTTATCTGTGATAGTGAATTTGTTCAGTTTTTATCATAAAAGATAATGAACTTAATAGATTTATTTATGTACTTATTAAATAGTCACATAGTTTTTTCAAATAAGGAACTTCGGGTTGATTGATTTGCCTGAGTAATTGAAACTTGCATTTGAAATACAACATTATCTGATCATATATATAATATTTATATTATATTTATACATAATATTTATATTATATTTATATATAATATATGTTTATATATATAATTTTCTAATGTATGACTGAATTTAGCTACAGGGGTTTTATTGAGAATTTCTTCATTTATGTTCATCATAGTAATTGATCCATAGTTTTATTTGTATGGCTTGTGAATGGCTAATGGCATATGAATAGCTAGTCCCACCTGCTGGAATTTCCACCTAAGCTTTCAAAGGGTGGCTAGAGAGACAAGATCAAAACATTGATCATGGAGACAAAAAAAAAAGAATATCTATTTTCTTATGATGTTGTTGAGTGTATGAATGTGTATTCACAATGCATCAGGCTCCTTTAGTATAAAATTAACTTTCTTGTGGTTTAAATGATTTAAACCTAGAATTTCATTTCTTGAAATAAAGGTGGTTTCTTCCTCTACCTTTGCCAAACATGACAGTGGTTTCCTAAAACGAGTTTGAAAATCATTTATGCTTAAACTCATTCAAGATTTTAAAGAGAATTTGCACTGCTTTTAAAAGAAACATTTGGTTAAAATCAGTTATAAAACCATCTTATCTTGGGCTTCTTGTAAGAGTTTTAGTGACTACTTCAGTCTTTCATTGGTCTGCTTTAATCTTTCTATTTCTTATTGATTCAGTCGTGTGTGTGTGTGTGTGTGTGTGTGTGTGTGTGTGTGTGTGTGTGTGTTTGTCAACGTTTACCTAGATTAAGTAAGAAGATAAAACAAAGATTTCAAATGGCTTCTTGCTCAGGAGTAGGACTCTGTGTCCACTTCTCCTTCCCAGGGCTGAGATTTTGTCTGGTTTTGATTGTTCTTCCCAGTGCAGGTTTTACACAAGTATCCAGGGTCTCTCTGAGTTCATATCTGTATCTCACAAATGAGGGAAATGAGCATGCAAGAAGGTACACTATGCAAAGTTGTGGGGAAACTGAAAAAACAAATCATAAGCTATGGTGAATAATTTTGATAATGTAGAAGAAACCAAATTTATTTGTTAGTATAAACTGCCTGAAGCACACTCTAAAGTGGCTGAGGGAAGCACTAAGTATTAGGGTGACGACTGGGAGAGGGCTTTGTCCTTGTTTGCTGGGTACATATTTACTGAGATCAAGGGTATATCAGATCTTCAAAGTGTAGACTGAGAGGTCAAACACTACCTTCCTTGCACACTACATTCTTTGTAATCGCCTGTAATCATAGGTACAGGTAAAAAATCCCCCAAGCTGGTGGATAAAATTTGTAGTAACGTTCCCATTTTCAGGAAAAGATAAATGTAAAATTAGTTCCTTTCTAATTGGCAGAACCTTTACAGGATCAGAAAAAGAGTCCTAACCACATACATCTACTGAACTTACTACCTCACTACTGGCCACTGAAGGTGCTCATTGGTGTACTTTATGCACCTTTGAGTCCTTACCTGGAAAACCTCAACATAAATCATCTATTTAACATTTTATTGAAGTAATTCAAGCTGGAGACATTTACATCAGAAATTATAATTTTAAAATACAGTTGCATAAGTTTTATTTTGATGCATATACCAAGTTAACAATTTATCTATAAAACTAAAATCTTTGTGTTTACAAAATTTTTAGCTTCTGACTCAGTTGTCTCATCAGCACCACTATGAGCACTATGCCACAATGGTAAAATTTTACAAACTTCTTAACTGTTTCTTCTGAAGTACAACTGAATATATAATTATAAATATACTAAATTTGCTTGATTTACCTGGATTGGACACTCTCAGTTTCCTATGGTTTGGAGAAGGGTCATCTCCTGCCCTGTTATGGTTTGAATAAAAATGGCCTCCATATGTTCACTGTGAGTGACACTTTTAGGAAATGTGACTCCGTTGGAGGAGGTGTGGCTTTGTTGGAGGAGGTGTGGCTTTGTTGGAGGAGGTGTGGCTTTGTTGGAGGAGGTGTGGCTTTGTTGGAGGAGGTGTGGCTTTGTTGGAGGAGGTGTGGCTTTGTTGGAGGACGTATGTCAATACAGGGCAACCTTTGAGGTGTCAAATGCTCAAGCACAGTCACTTCCCGCTTCCTGAGGATGCAGGTGTAGAACTTCCAGCTACTTCTCCAGTACCGTGTCTGCCTGCATGCCTCCATGTATATAGCCATGATGATAATGGACTAAATTTCTGAACTATAAACCAGCCCCAATTAAATGTTCTCCTTTAAATGAATTGCTGTGGTCCTGCTGTGTCTTTTCAGCAGTAAAGTCACTCAGCAAGGAGTCAGTGGTTAGTCCTCAGTGTGCTCATGTGAGAGTTTGTAAAACCTTTAGGACTTTGGAACCCAGTAATGTGCCCAGGAGTCCAGTACTAAATCCATACATCCATTAGACAGGAACGAGATGATTCTAAAACGAATTTAACTTAGCTCTACTGTGAGACTATTGTATATATGCTTACACAGAACCCCTTGATTGTTCTTTGTTATCTAGTCATCCGATGATATGATCCTCTTAAAATATGCTTTGCTCACCTTGAGATCTTCAACAGAGAATCTGCACTGTGCTAAGCTCTAGAACATGAAGAACTATGGACTAAGTATGCCTATTTAAATTACCAAGCTTCAGGAATTTTGTTTTAGTAATGTACAGGGCTAATTCCCTACTGAACTCCAAAGTTTTTGTGGGGTTGACTAGTCAGCTGTCTTCGATACCTGCATACACTCCCATTCACTCACCATTCCCTCCCTTGTTTTCAGTGTGTTTGCTTAAATACATGTGTTGAAATTGTCTGTGTACCTTTGAAATTTTGAACTGAACTGAGGAACAGAATGCAGCTTCTTTGTCCCAAATAATGTTTATTTGCTCATTTGCCTAATTAGCTGGAGAAACTTGCATTAACTTTGGCGAGCAATGATTAGTGAACACTAGAGAATTTGCGATGACTTTTCACTAAAGCCTGAAAGGAAAGCTTTAATCCCAGTGCTTTGCTTTGCCAATTTCTTATATCGGGCCACTCGTTCCTAAATCCCAGGCATGCTCCCTTTTTTTTTAACTGAATACTTCTTTAGAGTAAAAATAAATAAATAAAATATATACATATGTGTTTGTCCCTGAGGAACTAAACTTAAAGGCACTTGTGAATGCCTGGTGTGTGTGCTGGGAACTGAAACAAGGTCCTCTGTGAGAGCACTATGTGTTTGGAACCACTGTGGCACTTACCAGTCCTCTCTTGTCAATGTACTCTTGTTTTGCCAGTACTTATATCTTGTAAGTTTTGAAAATACCATTTGCCAATGTATAATATTGATCCTGTTCATCAGAAATTATTTTTATTTTTCTCATACTTGACTGTTATTTTGTCTGCATTCTAAAAGGCAGTTCTTAGAAATATGAAAACATTGCACCCTTGTGTTTTAATTTCTATGTTGCTCCTAAGATTATTACCTGCTTTGTGGTGTCTGATTATTGTTTATAACCTCTTGTGTTTGTCACTTTAGGGATCTTTATTCAGCAGAATATTGTTATGCTTTTCTGAAATGTTTTAATGACGCATCCTGTTGTCTCATCTCATTCATTGGGTCAGATATAGCATGGTCCTTTTGTACACAATGGATCATAGTGAGATTCCCAAGAACAAAGAATCCATGGATCCAATAGTATTGAGTAAGATCTGAGACTCACCTCTTACCACCATCAGTACATCTAATCACTATGTCTCTGTCTTCCAGAGGCAAATCCACATTTTTTTTGCTTTCTCTCTCCTCCATAGGTGTTATTATATTAAATAAATTGCAACCTATGTTACTCTTGTATTTAATTTTCTCCTGTCATGTCAAAATATCTAGCAAAAACAACTAAAGGAAGTGTTGGTGGCGGTTTTGTGTGTCCTATTTCACTACTTGCCTTTTCTGTGACTGATGCAAAGAATTGAGCAAGACATATATGTTACTGGGGAATCAGTTTTCTTCATAGGTTCTTAGTCACATGGATAAACAAATTTGAAAATGGCTTTTATAAGAAAGCACAGGACTATAATCACAGAACAGAGAATTTGAGCATCACAGCAAGTTTGGGGAGATGGAGATGGAAAAGAGATGTGTTAGGTCAGCAAGAGTTGGCTCTAAAGGTCCACCTATTCAAGATGAAATGTTATTTTTCTTCAAAGAAAAATAGTGAGAATGTTCTAAAAATAGTGTTTAGAAATGTAGACAGTATCTGAAGAAAGATTAAAAGAGGTAGAAAGAAAAATTACACTTTTGAGTTCAAACTGAGAAAAGCAGGCTTACTTAGCATAAAGATTTCAAGAACTGCCCTGAGGAAGGGTTTTTCTGGGATATATAAGCACATTCACCAATTAAGGGGTAAATATTCCTCCTATCTCCTTACCATGTCTTCATGCAAATCAACTTTTCTGAGGGAGACTCTAACTAGGTAAGTGATAGGCCTAGATGTATTACTTTTTAGAGAGTGGACAATAACAGTGTTCAATATTCTAATACCTTGGATAGATCAGAATACTTCAGCTTCAAAAGAAGTAGAGCCAGAGCAGTTTCCTGTTAAGGATACTTAAAAACCAAACCAAACCAAAACAAAACAAACAAACAAACCTCACAATGACTTCTGATCCTACCACTGCCTATGTATCTTCATGTATTAGTCGGGGTTCTCTAGAGAGATTTATGTAGCCTATTTTGTATATTTCTCTTATGTCTATAGTCATATACTTTTATCTTTCTAGTAGCTATATTTCTATTGAATTAGATTACATTTTTTATATTAGACAAACAGTCCCGTGATTTTTTCACTTCCAGGTTTATGCTTTCTGCTTTCTCTAAGTTTTTCCATCAAGTTTACCGTTACGTTGTAATTGTTGTGGTATTTACCTGTTAAGGTAGAGAACAGAAATGTATAAACTATACCAGAAAAAATCATTCATAGTCTCACCTGTGCCTGATAGTCTTTGTTTTAAATTTAAAAAACTGAAGATAAATACAGCAAAGGTAACTTTTATTGTAAGCAAAACCTATATTAGCATTTACATTGTTATTAACTGGGTGTAATCTACAGTTCTAATTGCATAATCACAAGTTTTGAGGAGAACGACTTCTGATTCAATAGAGCATTATCCCCACGATGAAATCATATGCTATTAGAAAGTCAATTGTGCTAAAAAATTTAATGAGGGTTATGCAAATATAACTGAATCATGTGGACACTTTATTGTTTAACTCCCACTCTGTAGTAATAATATAACTTTCTATTTATAGGGTGACATTCTGTAAAGTACTGCGAGTGCAGTTAGAGATAGTTTCAAGATGAATGTCATGTTTCACCCTTACAATAGGCACCAAAAAAAACCAAACAAACTATAATTTCGAAAAGCCAGTTTAGTAAGAAAAAATTTAGTATCTTAGGTAAATAATTGTTTTCTACAACAAAACAAAAATTCTATAGATAATTCTAAGGTATGTAAAGTGATATTCATACAAGTAATCTTGTTTCAAATAATTGGCTACTAAGAGGCTTGTGGCATGCCCAAGATGTTCTACTGAATCCAACAATCTATTTCTTCAGTATTTCCCACTCCTTTGTGTCTTCAAGTTTGGAAAAGCTGGAATTTGCCAACTTAAACTTAAAACTATAGTTTATTCTGTATGACGCTGCCTAAGCGATAGTGAATGCTTTCAGGGATAAAGATGCTGACGCTATCGTGCCCTCTGATTATCAATTAGGCATGTTTATATATCACGCATGCTTATTTCCAACATAATATGAACCCACCCCTGTTCTCCTAATTTTTGAGTGTTTGCTATTTAAATTTGCACTCAACCGAATTCTAGAAGCTCCTTTGTTACCTATTTTATCCATAACTTCTAATAAGAGTGCAGCCATTTATTTATTTTTTGGATTAAGTGAATCCAGACTGAGATAAATGACCTTGAATTATTTTAGGATGATCTTAGCAACAGAATGCTGTGGTGCACACTTCCAGAGTTAAAGTTATATTCTGTAACTGGAGAAGATCTGAACATGAGTGATTTGGAGCAGGTGTAAGGCATATGGCCATACCAGGGAAGAAGGCCAGTGTGGAGCGTTTCCCCTCCAGTGCTGTTCCGCGGCGCCTTAGCCAAGCGGCTCGCCAGCTGAGCACTTCCATCACATGCTCGTCTAAGGGGAAAGATGCGTGTTCTCCATAACCATGTTTCCCTAGCTTCAAAATTACGAGGTTACCATTAGAGGCAGGAAGAATGCAGAGTGGCAAGCACATTTTTCTTCTGTTCTCCAACTAAGCTTACAGCTTATAAGACGGAGCAAACAGATAGTAAACATGATTTTAACAGCTCAGTGTCACTAGATTTGAACACTGTTCAAAATTTCTGAGGTGATCTGAGACCCATCAGGCAAATAAGATTAAATGTAACCCTTGCAGGAAGAGTGATTGGTGAAAAAAAAATGAAATGTCTATGTTACATTTTACTAAAGCTAAATGTTTCCAGACCTGCGTACACAAATTTCTTCTGACATTTGGATCTCGAGGCATTGGGCTATATTGATGCGTGTATGCTCTCTCCTTGTGATTTGACTTTCAAAGTTTGCAGACAGACGTTCATCTTGATAACAGTGTGGGCTGTGTTATCGCCTAAACAAACTAGAAGGTACCTTTGGAGATGTCTACATACTACTGCTTTCAACATTTTCAGATCAACAAGAAAATTATTGAAGGCTTCTCTAACTGTTATTTGTTTTGTATGAAGTCACCCATTATCTACTCTCCTGTAGATTTATTTAATTGTCTAGTTGAGGTTTAGTTTAGATGATTTGTATTTATCAACCTATTTGTCACTTATGAAGCTATTCCCAAAATACCATGTACTTAAAGGTGTCAACGTTGCACGCATTACAACAAACATATCCCTGGATTCATTTTTATAGTAGATACTTAATACATATTTGTTGACTGACAATGTGAGTTTTGGCCATGCTTATTACCTAAGTCGTTTCTGAAGTGTTTCATTTTGTTTATGCGCATGAGTTTGCTACAAACAATTGATGGTCTTCTAGAGTACATTAGAAAAGAGGTTTGACTTTATCATGTAATTGGTGTACAAACTTCCAAATGGAGTGTGATCCCTCAAGAGAAAATACTACTGAACTGTTGTTAACATAAAAAGATTGCAATATATCAAACAGGTACAAAAATGAACGTACAAGCCAGGTCTCCAGATGATGAGGACAATGTTAATTTTCAACTATTTACTTTCATTTAGAAAAATTCAGTGTTGTTCGCTTTTCATTATATATTTTGTTACTATTACAAAATCAGTATCAAACAATTCATCACAAAATTGTTATCCTTATTAAAAAATCATCAGAAAACTAAACCTTTTCAATCTGTACCTTTCAACAAGTTTCAGGGAATAGGATTACTTACTGTAGAATTTGAATTTTGTACGTTTGTCAATAGATCTAAATTTGACCTGTTTAATAATTCCATAAGGCTGAATAATCTCAGGAAACGTTATCATCTATAGAAACCTAAAATTATATATGTTTTCTGCTTTAAGCATCTCTAGCTATAACAGCTATTAACATCACTCAAATTCTTCTACTTAAAGCTTTCTTTTAGAAGGACATCCTCTACAATTTGGGAAAAAGTTAAATATAAATTTGACCCCACTGAAAACCAATAAATTTTCTGCAAAACTCACTTTAATTAGAATGCACAGATTCATAAGCATTCCTTATTGTGAAATCAAGTAAGAACATCTCATGGCCCAAATTTGAAATATCAATCTAATTAACATTTTAACCCAGATGATATTGGCCCCAAGGATATATTTTTCTCATTTGAATGTAAGTTTGAATATTTGAAAAATAGAAGCAATCAGATTACTTCATTCAGAATATGATAATTACCATAATGCCAGCATATATCTGTATATTTGTATATTTGTGCATACTCTTTTGTGTACATGGAAATAATAAAGCGCTTATGAAATTGGCTGGATATTTGTTTTAACCATCAACGACCACTAGATGGCGCCTAGTATTTGGCAACTTTAACAGTCCTGGATTTCCAGTGCTTAAAATAGCTACAGCACCAGGACAGTTCTGACAGAGCAAAAATTATTCTTGCCACAGACATGCACTCTTCCCTGTCAGATATCTAAATTTAAAGAGCATGTGAATACTTGGTCAGTAAGAAAATATTTTATTTTTCCTATTGCATCTTAAAAATTCAATAAAAGAATTTGTAATTTAAGTTTTTTTTTTTTAAATTACCTGACATGTATCTTTTTAAAAATGTGAATTTGGAGTATTTTGAACTAAGTGTGTCGGTTCTTGAAATACTGGTTTCTTTCTGTGAAAGCTAAGTGTAAACACCCTTGTTGCAGACTCTCGAATCTCAAGGTACTCATCAGTGTTTAGAATAGTGTAGTTTCTTATTTTCTAGATGAAATATTCTCTAATAATTCTAGTAATATATTTCAACAACGTCTTGCTCTATAACATCTTTTTTTCCCCCGGAACTGAGGATCGAATCCAGGGCCTTGCACTTGCTAGGCAAGCGCTCTACCACTGAGGTAAATCCCCAACCCCGCTCTATAGCATCTTAATGTGAGGCTTATCTCTCCAGAACATTTTACATTGAAATAAAAAATTACTTAAACATAAAACAAATCTCTAATAAGTTAGCTAAAAAATAAGAATATCCAAATAATTACAGACTTACCTTTTCTATGAACTCAAAGTAGCAAGAATTGGACTAAAACAAATAACTTTTGTGGAAGATAAAGAATTCATTTCTCTGACATTGGTGTGATCATAACATGGATATTTCTCTTTTGATGGGTTGTGTATTTTATTAGCCACAGATATTTAATTGTGGTACAGCTGAGACATGAGTAGACCTCATGCTTTCATAAACCACCATTCATCCTTTTCCTCTCACGCATGTGTTTTTCCTACTCCCATTGACTTGGCTACTGCAGTTCCATCGTCATCTGTCCCCATTACTACCATTCTCTCCTCTGCTTATTGTGCAGATGGCTTCTCACATGACTCCATCTACTACCATGAATTCAAAAGCATTTGCGTTCTCATATTGCTCTTCTCTGTCCAGCTTTCTCTTCTGAGGCCCAGATCAAAATTTTGTGTGTTTGTGGGGCTTGTGCACATAGGGTTCAAAATAACTAAAAGTCAACATACCCCAAACTGAAACTTTTATCTTTTTATCTAACTTGTTTACTTCCTTAAATGACCCATCTATTCATCCTGAAAAGGAACTTGGAATTATCTTAAATTTCACCCTTGTCCTTGCATCTTGTAACCATAATCTGTCATCCTCTTTTAAATATCCCTGGTCTGATCCCCAATATTTCCTTTCTTATCCTCACCTTTTATCTGTTTCTGCTACCTCATTATTGAAAAAGCTTGCACTTGAGGTAAATGCAATTCTTGTCGTTTTTGTCCCTTTGCTTCTTTAAAATGATGTTTCCTTTTCTAACCTTGACTTCAATTCTTTGTCTTTGTGTTCTCTTTGCGACATTGACACATCTGTGATGATGGCTCTAATACAGCCATAGTAGAGCCAGCTGTACTATCAATTAATACCTTGACACTATGGGCACTTGCATTTTAATACGGTCCTGATGCAAGGAGAAAATACTCATTGCAATTATTCCATGTTTAAGAAAATAAATACATAAAAATGACAAAACACTGACATTCTGCATATAGCCTTCATTATAAGACATTATATACAGTTACTACTTATATACTTTATATAAGCACTACAGTTACCTATTCTTATTAAATACTCTAGGTTTATCAGGTCTTAACTGAGAAGTGTTGAAAAGATATATATTATTTGAATGCCTGTCCTATTTAAAGTTGCTAGCATCTCAGATTGGACACTTCATCCTATTTTAACTTTGAATTATAATGCATGATTTCATATCTGATATGAAGTAAATCTTTAGTGATAAAAGAAAAGTGTTAGTGTGTTAAATTACCTTAATTTGATTATTTTTCATGCCCAATTAGAATATCTGTCTCAGGATAGTGTAACTTTTCTAATATGAATATACCTTGAAAAGGTGGATAAAACATATATTGATATGAAAAATATTTTGTTCAGGATAGAACAGAAGCTAGATTTTATCAGTACATGTTTCTATAGGTATATTGACTTGTCACACTGAATTTCAAAAATCATGGGCAATTAATACATTAATGAAAAAGGAACAAAAATAGTTATAAAATGAAGAATATTAAAACGAAATATAATCTTCACAGAACCTGGAAGGTGTTTTTTAGCTTTATATGGAAACAGACAAAAACCCAGGATAGTTAAAACAATCATGAGTAATAAAAAGTTGATATAGGTTTCATTGTCCCTGACCTCAAATTGTACTACGGAGCTATAGTAATAAAAATATCACGGGTTTGGCACACAAATTGACATGGCAATTAATGGAATCAAATTGAAGATCCAAACATAAATCCACACACCTATGGACACCTGAGTTTTGATAAGGAAGTCAAAATTAGACAGTGGGAGGGGTGGGGACAGCATCTTCAACAAATGGTGCTCACCAGAATAGATAGCTGTTGGAGTAACAGTGGCACAATTGGTTAGCGCGCAGTACTTATACAGAATAGATGGCTGCATGTTGAAGAATGCAAATAGATACATATGTATCTCCCTGCAGGAAACTTAACCCAAAGTGTATCAAAGAACTCAATATAAAACTAAACACACTGAAGCTGAAAGAGGAGAAAATGGAAAATAGTTTTGAACTCATTGGCACACAAAATGGCTTTCTGAGAAGAGCACTGATATCCCAGGCACTAAGACCAACAACTAACAAATGGGACCTCAGGAAACTAAAAAGCTTCCATAAAGCAAAGGGCCCCATTGTTTGGCAAAACTATATATAACTAAAAGAAGGTGTGCAGACGGCCCAAATTGGGATCTATCTCAGAGGGACGCTCCAAGGCCTGACACTATTACTGATGCTGTGGTGTACTTACAGGCAGGTGTAGCTTAGCTGTCCTCCTAGAGGCCCAGCATTAGCTGACTGAGACAGATGCAGATACTTACACCCAACCAATAGACTGAAGTCGGAGTCCCCTGTAGTTGAATTAGGGAAAGGCTGGAAGAGGTTGAGGAGGAGAGCGACTGCATAGGAAGACCAGCAATCTCAATTAACCTGGACCTCTGAGACCTCAGACACTGAAACCTCAATTGTGCAGCATATGCTGGCTGGTATGAGGCCCCAGACACATACCAGGTGCCTGGTCTTGTCTCAGTGAGAGAAGATGCACCTAAACCTGGAGAGACTTGAGGTCCCAGGGAGCGGGGAGGTCTGACAGGGTGAGGGGCAGTTGGTGGGGTAGGGACATCCTCTTAGAGATGGGATGAGGAGGGATGGGATAAGTAGTTGGTACCCTCTGTCAGGAAGGTGGACCAGGAGGGGATAATGACAGGATTGTAAAAAAAAAAGATAATTAAAAGGGATTAGGGGTACAGATCTAAACAATTTTCAGAAGAGGAATCTCAAATGGCTCAGAAACCGAAATGATCAACATCCTTACCCATCAGTGCACTGTTATCTAAGACTCCATATTTTAGCTGACAGAATGGCTAAGATCAATAATAAAAGTGGCAACTCATGCTGACAAGGATGTGTAGAGCAAGAGAAATACTCATGGTCGAAGTGGAAACTTGTATGGCCCTTATGGAAATCAGTGTGGTGGTTCCTCAGAAGTCTAGAAATTGATATGTCTCAGGATTAAGCTCTACTACTCTTGTGCATAAACCCAAGGCTGCTTAATCCTCCCTCACAGACACTTACACAATCATGTTCATAGCTGCTCTATTAATAATGGCCAGAAACTGGAAACAATCTAGATGCCTACAACAAATATCTGGATGAAGAAAATATGATGCATTTACACAATGGAACATTTTTCAATTATTAAAAATTAAACCATGCTTGCATTCATTCACCATTCTCTTGCCACCGTGACTTCCTTGCAGGGACAGTGGAGACATGGAATTATGAACTGAAATAGAATTTCCCCCCCATGAGGAAAAAAATTAAACCAAGGTTTGCTGTTTAACGGATGAAAATGAGAAAAGAAATCATCAATGAGGTAACCTAGACCCAGAAAAACAAATATGGTATGTATTTGCTCCTATGTGGATGGTAGCTCTTAAGTCAATGATAACTAAGCTATAATCAATAGAACCACAGAGCTTAGTTACACAGTAAGGTACCAACTACAGACAGATAGATTGTCCAAGAAAAGGGAAATTGAATATAAATAGCTATGGATTGGGCCAGCTGGAATGAGAAGATCAAGTGGAGACACTGAGGAAAGAAGGAATCATGAAGGGAATACATGGTGGGACAGTTGAAAATGAAGGCCATATTAAAGGAAATCAGGAAATCTAATCGAATACAAGCTTCCTAAAGTAAATACACTTATAAAGGTAGTCTAAGTGAAATTGCCAAATAATAATGGAGACAGAACCCTAATTAGACATCTCTTGTTACCAAATGAAGCTTCCAGTACTAGATTTGGTTACATCTAATTGAGTTCTTGGCCAAAGAGTTGCCATGGGACTCTGCAAATAAATCAGGCCATTGTCAAGACTGAAGAATATAGAATATACTCTCCACAAACTGACACACGCTCCACGGCTGAAAACTACACCAACACAACTTACTGAACACAGAGAAGTTGAGCTGCTGCCTATAAAGATTCTCCGCCCCTAAGTGCTAGCATCTTTGGGTCAGGAGAGGTACACGACATGCTACCAAAAGAGGATCATGATCCCAAAATGGCAAGCAAGAAGCTTCAGGTCTATAGTGGGTCCTGCCTGCAAGATATGTTAGGACAATGGGTGACACAAAGCTTATTGTTGAATCAAACAATGAGTAAATTGACTTAAGCCTTTGTCCCCAAGCTGTAATCCACACCCAAAGCTGTTCATGTGACCAAGAAACAGAGCCGGTTTAGGGAACTAGGGTTAAACTGAATACTTCTGTTCCAAAAGAAAAGTAGGAATACTGTGACAATTACAATTCCTAATACAATTCTTTTATGATTATAGGTCAGTGATTTCTCAGTCAGCAAAAGGGAAACTTCCTCCTGCAGTAAAAAGAAACAAATAAAGAAACTGACAACCAGACATTATGAAGAGAGACCTTGGAACATTCATCCCTAACTGAGATTTGGGGTTCAGGGAGCCCTGTGGAGGATGAAGCTCAAAGAGTGTAAGAACCAGATAGGATGGAGGATACCAAGAAAGCATGGCTCTCTAAGTCAACAGAATGGACTCACTTATGTCATACATAGATACAAAACAGTCTAGAAAGCAGATCATAACCAATATTTCAAGAAATTTGAAAATATTCAACTTATAGGAAGTATGGTGTCTGGCAACAGAGAGCTATCATTAGCTGTAACATGTCGATTTATTTAAAAAAAGAAGAAATAATATTAAATAACATCTTTAACTAAAAAAAAGTGAAAACTCAGGAAGACATTTTTTGACATTATGTTAAATTACTTCTTGACGGCATCACAACTTTTATGACTTCAAGTCCATAGATTAGAAAAGGAGAAACCTTAATATCCAAAGGCTTCATCTTAGGAAACTACATAACTTAAACACATTCAATTAAAACAAAAGAACCAAAATATTAAATATGATGGAAGAAATAAATGGACAATTAAATAGAAAATAGTATCAGTGAAGAAATCTATTCATTTTAATTTTCTAAGTTTAAATTGATTTGTATAGTGGCAACAGCAACTACTATAAATTTGCTTTTAAGGACTAAGCAAGAAAATGTATACCCAATGTCCAGCCAAGTACTTAGCCCTTAGGAGGGACTTAAAGCTTGATACCACCATGATAGTGATTGCTTTCCTAGTTTGTAGAGGAATCTTAATCCAGGAACAGAGCTGCCCTAGAAAAGGAGCGCATTCAAAAACCTTTTAGGTCTGTGTGGTCTGGCTGGAATGATACACCTTTACTGCCTCTGGCTGAAATATATACAGGCTTTTAGTATACTCCTTCAATCCCCAACAATGATGTCTAACTGAGAGGCAAAGTGAAAAATCAGAGAAAGACTTAACAGAATTAGTCAGAGATGGGATTAGCCCAACTATCAGGACAGGAAAGAGGCTACTTAGAGTAGGACAGGGAGAGAAAGGCAGTTCATCTCAGTTTGGAGCGATTCATTACATTCAGTTGAGTTGGATTGAGTACAGTTCAGTTCATGTTAGTTCAGTTCAGTTGACTTCAGCTGAGTTCATGACGTTCTGAGACAATTTTTCCAAGCAGAGCAATTCATTCAGAAGCAGAGAAGCCAATTTGAATCAGCCAGCTTGGAAAGGAGTTTGAACCAGAACAGCTCAATTGAACCAGCCAGCCAGAGTTCGGAAAGAGAAAAGGGTGAGTTTATTCAGCTGTAAGCCGCTGAGATGACAATTACACCTGGCAAATAAAAGTTATATTTTACACTCATCTCCAAGGTGGTCCCTTCTAGTAAGACAGTGGAAACCACCAAACAGGATCAGTCCATAGGTAGAAGAAAGGTTTACTCGAGATCAAATTGCCAAGGCTTGCTCTCTCTGGTTCTGGGAGAAGAAAGAAGCAAAATGGTGGGGAAAAAGTGGATTTTTATATGAGAGTCACTAGTGTGGGGTCTTTGAGCTGATGCAGGCTTTTGGATTGACTGGGAACTCGAAGCTCCTGTCAAAAGTAATTCACCTTTGAGAGCACATAGGGGAGGTCTTGGTAAAAAAAACTCATGATTTCTGATGAATTCTGAACTTAAGTTTCTGTTTACCCTCCTCAAAATTCTCCTGTTTACCCATTCAGCATCCTATTTAGGCTATTGTCACCAGCACTGCAATTTTAGGGACCCACTTTGGACACAGCATAAAGGAGCTGAGAAATTGGGACAAGTTTTTAGTAATGAGATTTCTCTGAACATAATAGAACAATAAACTTGAAAGTCCTAGAGACCTGGGAGGTGAGAGACTCTCAGGACTCAATGAGGGTGACCTTATTAAAAAATGCACAATATTTTAGGGGAGGGAGCTCAAAGAGTTCACCTCCAGTAGATAGGAACCCAAGTGGAGGTAGGGATTTACCAACCCACAGTCAACATTTCTGATCCAGAATTGTTCCTGTCTAAAAGATCTACAGGGACAAAAATGGAGGAGACTGAAGAAAAGGAGGTCCAGTGACTGGTCAAACTTGGAATCCACCTCATGTTGGGGGAGGGGGCCAACAAAGCCTGGCACTATTACTGATGTTATGATGTGCTTACAGACAGGAGCCTGGCATGGTTGTCCTCTGAGAAGCCCTACTAGCAGCTGACTGAGACAGAAACAAATACTTACACCCAACCATTAGATGGAAGTTGGAGAACCATATCATTGAATTAGGGAAAGGATTGAAGGAGATGAAGGGGAGGGCTATCCCATAGGAAGACCAGCAGACTAAACTTACTCAGACCCCAGGGAGCTCCCAGAGACTGAGTCACCAACCAGGAGCATACACAGGCCCAGATCTGTGAGGCCGCTGGCACATACACAGCCGAGATCTGCCTGGTCTGCCTTCAGTGGGAGAAGAGGTACCTAATCCTTGAAAGACTTGAGGCCCTTGGGAAGAGGGATACCGAGGTGGGGGAGCACCCTCTCAGAGGCAAGGGGGAGGAAGAATGGGATGAGGAAATGGGGGGATTGGGAGGGAAGACAATCGCTAGATTGTAAATAATAAATAAGTAAATAAATAAATAAGTTAAATAAGAAATCTGTACTCACTCCTATGCTTTTTGTTCCTGATTTTACAGAATTTAATCTCTTTTTGCTGCATGATAAGTAACTGAACTGGAAGAGGTAGCATTTCAACGGGTTACAGAAGAAAGGCTAGATAAAGAATGGAAAGTGGAAATCAGCGAAGAGAGAAGAAAGAGTTGCACAAAAATAAATCTTGATAGAGGAAAACATTCCAAGCAGATGTAAACAGTTATTTTATCCAGTGGGTCATTGCATAATGTGAGAAAAAGTGAGCAGAAAACATAGCCAGACATCAGAACACCACCAGTTAATTACAGTGCTAAGGAGGCAGAACATCAAAGGAAGAATCAAATTAAATCTTGTCCATTATCACTAGGGGATACACGTCTTTGTTTATCACATTCTGCCATGTGTTTTCCTTTGTATAAAGGAAAGTATAATTTAGAATTAGATGTGAATAGAAGATTTAATTCAGAACAGTAGGCCTCAAGTAGAAGCAGATACGTCACTTGAAGATCCAATAATCTACTGTGGTGCTAGCAAGCATTGTTCATTCTCTTGTTTCCTGATGCAAGGTTATTGACTGTTTTGAATTCAAGTTGACCTGACTTGCAGTCATGTTGGAATCGACTCTCAAACTGTAACCCAAAATAAGCATTTGCCCCAGTCTTTCTTACTGTTCTATTGCTGTAATGAGACACCATGACCATAGCAACTCATGTCGAGAAACCATTCAATTGGAGGCTTCGCACAGTTTCAGAAGTTTAGTAATCATGACAGAGAGCATGGTGGCAAACATGGTAGTCATGGTGTTCAATAAATGGTTGAGAAATAGTTGATGAGAGAGAGAGAGAGTCAGAGTCAGAGGGACACAGAAAGATTGTGCCTTCCATGGACTATTAGAATCCCAAAGCCCACCTCTAGTGACACAGTAGTCTAGCAACGCCACATCTTTTCTAATAAGGCAACATCTCCTATTCCTTGTCATCTTTTCCCATAATTTCCTTCCTTGGTGATCAAGCATTCAATTGTATGAGCTTATGGAGATCAGTCTCATTCAAACCACCACAGTTTTTAAGTGGTCATACTATTTTATCCCAGCAATAAAAAAAAAAGAAAAGGAGAGAGATGTTACAGAAGGATGTCCACTAATTTTGTTGTTCCTCCTCCATTAGTGTTGGGAATTTTAGATTTACTGTAGTGGAAATGATATGCCCTTTGAAGCTGAACTTTGTCCATCTAATCCTCTCACATTTAATATTTCCTATGTTCTTGACCAAGAATGTTTTTCTTCCTTTTTTCTGATATATA
This sequence comes from Rattus rattus, assembly GCF_011064425.1. Lineage (NCBI taxonomy): Eukaryota > Metazoa > Chordata > Mammalia > Rodentia > Muridae > Rattus > Rattus rattus. Next base: position 125,430,478 of record NC_046159.1, read on the forward strand.
TGATATGATACATATTTGATATTTATGTATTAATGTGATGTCTTCTTTTGTACTTGGCTTTTTCTAGAATTGGCAGATATTTCAGTTGAAACCAAAGATTATATTAGCATCATCACTAGAAGAATACAGCCTTTTTACAGAAGTGATATGCAAGACCATCCAAATGTTTTAAAGCATATAGCTTGTAGACAAGATCAGAACCATGAATGACACCAAATGAACAAAAGCTCAAGACACATCACAAATGTAAGTATACTAGCAGAGTGGGAAAGTAAATTTTCCTATGCGGAGGAAAGCTGAATATAAGAGGGTAGTTCTTGTAGTCACTTAAACAATAAAAGAGGGTAAAAGAGAATTCTTTAAACATGTTCTTATGTTCCCTTTATTCCTCCTCATGTATGTCACTGTCATATTATATAGAATCCATTCTACTCCTGTTCATTCAAACCTACTGTGTAGAATTATTTTCTCCTTTCACCAGATGGAATGGATAGAAAAGCCCATGACTATTTTTTTAGTTGCTCATAGGTAATAATAATTAAATAAATTTTACACATGAGTCAGTCACAAGGAAACAAATCTCACATCTAGAATTAAAAGGTATGGTCCATGTAATTCTCAAATTTCCTATTTAAGAATGGCCCTTTGGCCTCAGTTGAACTGCTGTAGGTTATTACCTGCAAAGGGTAATTGTCGGTTCTTTCTCTATGTCCTGTAATTTTTTTAATATTCTACTAGGTGGTCTAACTCTAGGGCATGGAGTAGTTGGCAAATATTGTCTTGGGGCTTTAGCCAAAACAGAGTCAGGAATAGTTCGGATTTAACATCCTGTTGCATATCCGTGGTAGCACAACTAAAACACACGATTTTCATATAGCTTTCAACTCCATGTGTTGTAAGCTGAGATGAGGAATTCAAGGGCAGGAGCTAGAAAAACAAAGTGGGCACATTTGGGCTTTTTACAGGAAATACCTAACCACACATGTCACAATCAGCTACAGTGCTTCCTAAACTTCCCAACACCTTGGCCAGAATCACTGAGAAAGAAGGCAGAGCCCTATAGGATGTGAGGTATTAGCCTAAAGAGACGCTTTCATTTATGACTTTTAGTAGTCTCATGTCTTAATAATTAGAACATAAACAATTTGTATTTTAAACCATAATGCCTCTGTTTATTTTTGGACCATAAATTAGGAGTTTTCTCTAACTATTTCCTTAATACTCTTGCTCCTGGAGTTTGTACTCGTAAATCCTGCTAAACACATGCAAAATCCCCCCCCCCAATTTAATCACCATGGATCTACAAATATCCTGATGTTCATGTAATTCTAAATAAAGGAGGCTTTAGAGCTTGTTTTTATGTTTTTGTTTTTTTTTTCCTCCTTGGTAAGAGACTACCTAACCTGCTTTTGTTTAGTAGAGAATCTTTAATTATGACTCAAGGGAAAATAAATATTTACTTTCAGGAAAAGTTATTTTATCCAAGAAATTACCTGAAATTATTTTCCACATTCCTTTTTTTTTTGTCTCTTACTATAATGCCTTAAAGTGTTAATGCTTCATGGACAACTCGGCTTAAAGTAGAATTCAGCAATGCAGTTGGAAGAGAAATACAACATTTGTACTCATTTTGAAAAAATTGGTCCTGCAAGGGAACCAAGCTAGCAGTCGTGCTGAGTTGAGAGCACAGTTACAAATTTATTCCATGCCAGCTGCTCTTCTACACCTGTTGGGAATCCATTTACCTTCAGGACCTATCTATATTTTCTCTACCTATAACTCCTGCAGTAATAGGAATCCGGGCTCCTTGCACAACTCAATAAACTCAGTGTTGAGGCTCTAGTGAGACAAGTACTCAAAGATAAGTGGAAGCTATTCAGCTCTATTTCTGTTCAAAAAGCTAGCTTCTACCATTCCAGGATAAATATCCCTGAAAAGTTATCAGTGAAGTTTATATCACTGTGCGATGAATGGCTGTAACTCCGAAAGTCGGCACAGGAGGACCTAGACAGAAAGAGACTTAGTTTATTAGCTACTTTTAAGATTCAGAAATAACAACAGCAACCACAAATAAAGCCTCAAAAATCCATATTTAACCCTGGATGTCAGAAGTTTCAGTGATCTACCACAGTGAAAAGTCATCTCACTGTCTGAATGTTTGGACATTCCTGACCGAAAGACATTATGCATCAGAATCAAAGGTGAGCTTGTAGAAAATGCAAACTCATGTCAAACCCTAACCCTCTGAAATAAGTATTTGAAACTTAAATATTGTCACATAGAAATACATTATTGATACTGAAGTTCTTGAACCACCGGATAAAGGCACAGCAGACTCATAATATAAGGAAGAGAGTACAAGTCCTGAAGTACAGTAATCTGTTAACAATGTAAAATAAGCAGATTTTCTTCTTTACCACAGCTCTCTCACAACTGCAAAAGCCATAGGTACCAAAGCCAACAGCAGCATCAAAAACAATTTTAGTCATTTATTTAGAATCAATTCCAGATCAAAATGCTTGGGGAAAAATAACCTATATTTAAGCGAGACAAGGGACAACCTCGGTACATCCTACTTCTGGCTATGTTTCAGTTTCATTTGCAGTCCCAGTGAGATGACTCAAACTGATTAGTCTGTGGTAAATGATAGATGCACTATGGGTTGAATTCAGGTTCAAATTTGGCTCAAATTTGAGATAAGTGAATAATTACCGAAATTATTCATTAAGGTTTTTTTTTTTTGCAATAAAACAATGAAAGTAAATAAACCTGAATTTACAGAGTATTTCAGGGAAACAGTTCTAAGTAAAGTCAAGGAATTAGTTAGATAGGAGATATTTTGGACCACAAAGAAAGTGCCTCACTTGTAATTAAGGGTCAAGAAGGAGGAGGGTTTGGGCAGCCTGAGCTGCAAACTATAGAGTATTTTTGCAAAGTTTCACCCAAGCCAACGGAGAATTCCTTGACAAGATTTTCCAAAAGAGGAGTCGAGCATCCAGTAGTAATGACTGGTTCCACACTTCCTACTCAGGCAGTTGGCATCCAAATGTATAAAAATTACTCTGACACAGCCCCTGAGGACAGCCCAGGCTGTGCAAATCCTGACTTAGCACAGGGAGAAGAGCAATCCAGAAGCCCATTGAGTTACTTCAGGATGAAGAGCTATAGCAAAAGTCATACATTGTTTCATAAACTTCTATTTTCCTAAATGCCCGTCTTATAGTTAACTAATCTTGTTTTAGCCAGGACACCCCACATTTCTAACTATCGTTCTTTCTACCTAGCAAATCATATAGTTTATATTATAGAAAATATGATCACTGCAAGTGAAATAAGTGGTAAGATCATGGCTTAGTTAGGCCAGCCTACTGCATTTGGTTTTAGAAAACACAAGATCAAAATTGTCTTGGTTGACAAGAACAGAGCTCCTGCCTCTAGTTTTCTTGTTCAATTGCCTTGAATGGAGTTTCATCTTGAGACATATGGCTTTGAGGGAGATTGAGTTTAAATATTTACCCGACTCTTATAAGGCAAAATAAAATGCACAAAAGTAGAGTTCGTGAGGATTTTTAGGTACTACTAACTTGAGTACATTTATATCTTCAGTTTATACCAGATTTTTGTTTATCTGTTTGTCTGTTTGTTTTGTTTTTATAATCAGATTATTTAGAATTTTTCAGGTAAATATTAAAAGATACTGACAAAGACCATTGCTTGATAAAACTAGGGAGATAAATTGAGACTGTGAGATCTCTGTTACTAAGACATTAATACAATCTGGGGTGTTTTATTCAAGTCTCTTTTGTAATGGAGACAGACCCAGGATTAGTTTTAATTTATCTGTTTTTAATTTTATAACCGTTAAAGTAATTTAAATCTATCCCTCTTTGGCTTTTATTTCATTTAGTATTCCAAATAAGGTAAACCACGAAATCAGAGTTTTCAAAAAAATTGTAAACGAAACTTCACGACCCATCTTTTTCTGTTTTTCATTGGTACTTTATAGGTTTCAGGTGGGAGACAAAGTAAAATTTGTTCACTAGTCGGTGCCCTTGCCTCAGAGTTCAATACCAGTTTTTCTCAGAGATTTTAGCATTGGCCTCATTACTTATTTATATTTTCTCCCTTTTTTCCACTTTGCAGATAATTGCTACTTAATTGATACTGCTTCTATGCAAACCTAGTCACAAGGCACACTGCTAAACAGAGGAATCATTAATCTGTGTGTATGTTGTAGATTTCCTTAAAAGGGTAGCTGGGGTAAGCGAAGTCATTAGCAGTTTATTTGCCGCCGAGCACTTAGGGAAAGCTCCGTGGAAAGCACTTCAACAGCCAGGATGGAACTGGGCAATTAACGGAGGACTCCTGCACTTTGGAGTGTTAGCATGGGAGTAAACAGCAGCAGCTGCGAAGTGTTTGTGCTGTTGGCATGCACGGTCTGTTCTGACATATGCAAATACCACTCATGCTTACAGAACTTGCAAGCCCTATTGTGCCATGACCTCACCGATGAAGCCCTATGACAGAAGTGCTTCATTTGCACTGGGTACTATTAATTATTAACGAGCCGAGACCACCTCCTTTTGTTATTAGAGCTTTACAGAAAGCCAGGTGAGAGCATACACAAACAAGTAGATGATTCTCTCTCTAGTTCTCAGTTTGACTTGACCACAGCTCTGTTGCCAGAGGACTCACGGGAAACAGAGAACAATTAATGCTTGAGAAAGCAAAAGCTGCATCAAGAGAGTGACAGATGGTATCACCTGTGTAATACACACACACACACACACACACACACACACACACACACACACACACACGAGTAGGTTTTTGTCCATAGCACAGAGTAAATCATGTGACAACCCAGGGATTTCCTATAAATAAAAGTGAATGCTGGTCTTGGGATAGATTTGTGCCTAAGAACTTCCTCGGCTATCCCTGATCCTCCCCGTAGAGGTAGAAAATGAGTGCTCACAACAGGAATCGAAATTAGAAAGCAAAGTTTTCTGTCAGTGTATCATTAAAAGACGGACCATAGGTCCTACTATACAGAACCCTTATCTCTGGAAAAGAGTAAGATTTCATGGTCTAAAGTAACAATTTCTTCAACTTCACTGTCAAGAAATGCTAAGATTTTTCACCATTAACAGGATGCCTTTAAAATACCTCAGGCCATGTGGCTAAGGCTAGCAGGAAACTCACAAGATAGCCAAGGCTATCAAAATTCATAGGCCTCCTCACTCAGCCACCATAATTCTGGGACTTCAGGCCAGGGCCACCATACCTGTGTGTGTAAACATGCCAAGAATGGTAATACTTCATACAAAGCAGCCACCACAAAGCTCTGAACCTCTTCTCTCTGTGTTCTGCGAATATACACTTTACTTGTGGCTAAGTCGGCAAAAGGGAAGGGGATAACAGACACTTGGGTTTTGTTTGTTTGTTTGTTCTTTTTGTTTCATTTGTAATTATTTGAATATGATAAAATACACTTTCCAGATGAGAGAAGAAAGTTGCCATATTTTTTTAATATTGCATTTTATAAAGAATATACATCGTGAGCATGATTCCTGGGTTTTTAAGTGTTGCAGATTTCTTGTATCTTTCACTTTAGGCAATGTTTCCGTCCAGTGTAGCAAAATGAGTTAGTATGAACATAGTGTATGAGTAGAGTGTATTTTTCTATGGAGACCCTAAAGTTTGCTTTGACCTTTAAAGGAACCCTGGTATTCGTATATGGGGGAATTGACTGAAGCTTGTTAAGTAAAGGGTGGAAAAATGCATCGGAGGGGGATTACACTGAAATTCTATCTCCTCTGCGCTAACTGCAATCAACCACACAGAATATGAAGCAGATTTGTCACTCTCTGCTTCTTACATAATGAGGTGGAAGTAGAAAAGCTAAACCTTGTCCAAGGTGTAACCCTCGATTCATTCATAATCATAGCAGTAATTTTCATCTATGACCATAGGCTTTTGTTTCGTTTTGAAATTGCTATCTGGAAAAGGGGTTTTAAATTTCCCATTATATTCTGACTGGGAATGTCTAGTCTGCAGCTCAGTGACGGCAGATGCTCCCAATGGCTGTGAACTTAATCCATTGGTAGATGGTACCATACTGTAATGTCTAAAGGTTAAATATCCCTCTAACATACTGAGTATAATGCTTAATACTTCAAGGTGCATTCGTTTTATCTATCGAGACATAAATTACATTTTAAAGAACTTAAGTAATCAATATTTCTTATAAAAATTAAGTTAAAGAAGTAGGAAAAGTAGAAAGGGAGTAAGGATTGATCCTGCACAGTATTATTTATATCATTTCAAATTTAGAGCTCCAATAGGATAGGAATTCTGAGAAAAGATTTTCTAAGTACTGTGTTGACTCCACTAAAGTAAGACCAGTCTATGTATCCCTATTGTATATGTTTGTGTAACTGTTACCTAATACCTAATACAAATGATGTAAGAACATTTTACTTTGGCTTACATTTCACATGGAGGACAGTTATCATGGCATGAAAGACCAGGAAAAATGCCTCTCACAAGTCCAAGAAGTATGGAATAGAAGAAGTCAACCATAGATAGGTAGAGTTCAGTCCCTAGTTAGCTGTATCACTGGCCAGAACTCAGCACCTAAAGGCTCAATATCCTTCAAAAGCAACTCCACTCTCTGGGTCCCAAGGATTCAAAATATAAGACTATAGAGAGTATCTCATATTCTAATTAGGACAGAATCCTGGAGTCTGGGCTATGGTGAAATAGTCAGAAAAGAAACTAAAGGGAAATAAATCATGATCTCTTCAGATTTCTGCATATCTGTGATCATATCTTTGTTCCACATTGTCTTTTTAAAGATGATTCTATTAGAAATAATGTATGAAGGTGAAGTTGGCCAGTTCCTCCCTAGGATGAGAATGATTTGCTATTTTGTCTGGCAAAATAGCATCTCCATGTAGGTTTTAATTAGAAGTGGCAAGTATAAGCATTGTATTGACAGTACCACACTTTGCTGGAATACAACATATGGCATGTGTGCCTCTTATTTTTCCTCTATTAAAGCTAATTTTCACAGAGTCAGAACAAACATACCCTGTCTTTTTTATGCCATGGGTCGTGAGGATCTCTGTGACGAAGGAATTTCATATTGACTGCATGTATCTATAATATGTTTCAGGTTAACTTGATAATTCCCAGGTAAAGCCTCAGACTGACCATAATCCATGAAAATTTGATGATGAATTCAGGGTATCAACAAAGATACAATTTTTGGAATAGGAAAGGTGAGTACCTCATGTGGCAATTTAAGAAAAATGTGGCTGGATTAAGTGATATTATATGGGGAAATAAACTGTGCGTATTAAGTATAAAAATACATAGCAATCAGAAATATTCATTAAGCAAATTTTATAGCTAACCTAGAGGTAAACAGTATTTTGTTTTACTACCTATTATTCTGGGACCATTAAAAATTGGTTATGTGAGGCAGGAAACGTGGATCAGCAGTTGAGAAAGGATTCTACTCTTCCGAGAACAGAATTCTGTTCCCATAACCTCTGTCAGGTGGCTCACAACTGCCGATAACTCCAACTCTACAGGAATAAGATGCACACACACACACACACACACACACACACACACACACACTCACACACGCATGCACGCACGCACACACTTTCCAAATTTTAATTTTTAAAAACAGAAATGTTATGAGCCAATTGCTGAAAAATATAAGACCACAAACAGATGTGTAGCTGGTACCATAGTTGCTCCTAGCTCTTCCCCTAAGCAGCCTTTACTACTGGGTGCTACCATTATATCACACAGCTAAATGCAGCCCTCATCCCAGAAGTCTATGTTTCTACCCCACTGTCATCAAACACTAACAAAGTGTACCTCAGTTGTGTCCTGGCAGGAAGAATTATCTTTGAAACTTGTTAGGATTGTTTTCTACAAATAACTTTTGATTCACCAACAACAAGCTTATCAATGATACTTCCTTCTTGCCATTCACAGTGCCTGCCAGCCAACCCTGTCCTCCTGACCACCAAGAAGTGTCAGGTGTTTAATTTGTCATTGCCTCACAGCTACAGGATGTTGGAAGTCAATGTTTTTGGTGATTGTTGATTGAATGTGAAATTATTGCCCGTGCTCTGGTGCTGTCTGAAGATTTGTGCTCCGACTGGTACTACTCTTTCCGGAGGTTGAAAAACCCTTTGGATTTTGGACTTAACATAGAAACATAATGGTGAGACTACAACAGTGAGTCTCAACCTTCCTAATGCTGGAACCCTTTAATATAGTTCCTCATGTCGTGTTGACCCAACAATAAGTTATTTTCATTGCAGTCATTTTGGTACTGTTATAAATTATGATGTGTTTTTGGAAGGCAACCCTTATGAAAGGGTCATTCATCTCCCAAAGTGGTTGCTCCTATAACTTGAGAACAACTGGATTAAAGTATTAAGCCTGGCCTTAGTACTATCTTTAGATCTTTCTCCTCACTTCAAATGCTGCATAGCCAGCAGGCACATAGCCCTGCTACTACAACAGAGAGATGCTCCTATGGCCATACCTTCCCTTCCAGTGTGGACTACATCTACCAAAACTGAGCAAAATGAATCCACCTTCCCTCAAGTTTCTTGTCAGGTATATTATAGCAAAAATGAAGGAAAAAACAAATATGATCGTCAAGCACACAGCGAGTCACATTCATCTGAGATATTTGAGTGTTAAGACAGTTTCATAAGGGCTGGAGAGATGGCTCAGCCATTAAAGGCTAGGCTCACAACCAAAAAAAAATATAAGACAGTTTCATAAAAGATTCTTTAAAGGCAAAGTTTATGACTCTACATTTTATCACCTCCTTCTGGTCATACACTGCAGTGGACTTATTGGGTTCCTGAGTTTGACATCCTACACAAATGGACCAGTATCCACCTAGACAATGGTGTGAGTCAAATAAAAGGGAACTCTTTGTGTTAAACAATTTTGATAATTTGTAATCTGCTAATCGTTCCCGAACAAGGTGAATTTTTTGTTTTAAAGCAAGTACTACAAATCGAGGCCATTCATACATTCCGTTATCAGAATTCCCCTGCTATTTTCTTTTTGAAATGAAAAGGGCCTGCTGTGGTTTTCTGCAGCTGTTGCAGACTTTACATTTAATTTAATGTGGGTGTACCATGGACTGAAAGAAAGGTTTAGACAGAACTTGACTACTCTTCTCTGAGTCTTTCGTGATAAGTCCATCTGCAGAAAAGAAAGTTGTTGTATTTCTTCCTCAAAATACAAACAATTCAATTCCTCTCACAACTCTTTAAGCTCAAAACTATTAGTTGTGCTATGGACAGACGGTACTTTTCTGCCATTGTGGATATATGATAAGGGTTGAAAGAATTGTCTGAGAACTGGATTCTGTAATTCAAATAGAACTAGGGTTCTAGCAGCAGTTACCCAATAGGAGGCTCTATCTTATAAATTAACTGAAAAACTGTGATTTCAAAAGATACAGGTGACTTTAGTGGGGTATAACAATCATCATTAATACATTTTCCCAGAGATTTTGTATATGTCTAGTCTATTGTTGTGTGGAAACTACAATTACCTTATCTCTTTTTCCCAAGTATAGTAATTTTCTACTAAGAAGTAGTAACATGCAGATTCTAAGTGTTAAAAGAAATTCTACCAAGACATCATTTTTCCATCAGACAAATGTGGAATGCTTCCCAAAATGAGGGCACTCTAGGTTTCTTTGGAGAAACTTCCCCAAACAAAATTACCTCATAATTTATATTTAGTGCAATGTCTGTCCTTTGATGGAAATTATCTAACTACAAAACAGCATGGAATTTAAACCGGATACCAACTGAAATGATTAATGACTTCACTGTGGGGGATTGCCAAGGATGACCGAATTTGTCCTAGATTTTATCTATGTATCAAGATACATGGATTAATCCCTCAAGACCTTGTAAAAAGGCCAAAACAAAGTCTTAAGGAAACAGACATAGAACATAGCAGACTATGGTCATTGGTTGGTTATGGAACTCTATTGAAAGGATTTGCTCCTAGGTATGCTTTCTGTCCAGTGTGACAAAGGTAAAGTAACTCTACAGAGCCAAAGGGAGGCATGATTCTCACTCTTTTTAAAGGAATTGGCTTCAAAATGTCCCAAGTTACCTTCTTTTACCAGAATCCTCTGCATGATGTTATCTGACTTGGTTTTCATCTAGGATTTAAGATAAGTGTACAGGTATTTATGAATGAGGATGATCTTTCTAACAAGGCTTAATATACAATTATAAAATTATACATTGCAAAACTATATAGAGGTTAGTAAGCTTCATTTTGTTTCATGTGCAAATCTGTGGCTATTTATAAGAACTGTTTAAACATGTTTTACATACAGAAATATGTCTAGTTAGTTAAGATAAGAAATGCATAGACAGGAATAAACTGTATATATAGTTAAGACCCATAACTAAAGTGAATGTACAAAGATGTGTCAGAAATTTTCATTGAAGAGAATAGAATGATTGTATTTTCATCTTAGGATATAAAGCCTGGAAACATTTACAAATTGGGTTTGAAGGGAAAACAGCATTTGAAGTGTACTTAACAAACCCTAGACAAGTACTGTTAAAAAAACTGTAATAGAACACATTGATATATCGAAAGTGTTGGGTAACTTCAAGAGACACAGTTGATAGAATCATCAGGATTGGACGAATCAACACTATACCTCCATAGAATATAGATTAAATGAAAAGCGAAAGGAAGGATACCATTTAAAATTGTGAATCAATTGAGGTATAGAATCCAGAAACAGGTTTAGATGACATTACCAGGGAGTAAGAATGCCCTCCTTGAAGACATTTTGTGGTACATATTTCAATCCTCTGTATTTCCATAATTGTTTTTGACTAGAAGAAACCAGATAGCTTTTCTATGAAAAGGAGATATAAATATTTATCTTTCAAAGAGAACTCAAGGAAGGAAAAGGGAGAGGAAGAGGGCACAGACAATTAAAGATTTTTAAAACTTTTCTTCATAGATGGGGGCCCCGCACCCTCATGTACCATGGATAGCTGTAAAACATCTCTAGGAAGTTGATGAGTACAGTTTTTGCCTGCTCCACATGTTAAAACATTCTTGTGAAACTTATTTTATATATATTAAAAAGCTATACCAATAAAAGCGAAAAGCCTGGAAAGGTGACCACTCTTATAATAGATGCATTTACCAAATATTTTACATTGTAGCAAACCAAACAAAACTGGAGGGCTGCAGTAGATCTAAAACTATAGAAAACTATAGCTGAAGAAATGAATATTGAGAGCACTACAAAACAATGCACCAAGAACTATTTGCAAAACATCAGCCCTCTTACTCTCCATATTTTTATCTCCTACTCCCTTCTGCATCTTTGGAAATCAGGACACAGGGTGACATCACACACGCGGAGCACAGGTTCTGACCCGGAGCAGCACCAGGTACAACAGTTGCCTGTGTTATTTGGAGGCAGGCTCACTAGATGATGGTAACTGAAAATTATCACTCTCTTGGTAAATTTGATGGAACATAGCACACAATTCTTCTGAATTATTTCATAGTTTATTAAGAAGTTTTAACCTCCCCTGTGCCTTCCTGACAATTTGTGCAATGTTCTCAGATAATCTTCTCATCAATTTCCTTGTGCTTTTTTTAAAACAGAGTAACCCAAGTCATCTCCCACCATAACCAGTAGCTTGTGCTTACTATTACAGATTGCCTTAAATTGTATCTGGCATGAAAGTATGTATGAGGGACAAGGGAGACTCATCATGTATTCTATCTGCTACTTCAAAGATTTAGAAAACAAAGGCCATTTATAGATCACTATTTAAACCCCCCCATCACATTTATGGCCATCCCTATCGCACTTCTCGATCCCAACTGGATTAATTCCTTTTTGCCCTTTCCTTCCTAATTGAACCTTCTTCTATTAATATTGAATTCTATTGTACTGTCTTTGCTCTCATTGAAGAGAAAGGTTTTAAAATTCTCATTGTATTTCTGTTCATCTTCTGTTCTCTTGAATTAGTGGTTCATTGTTTTATGGTTCACTACTGTGCTTGGAAATCCCCCATATCTTTTATTAAATTAAATAATTACAGTTCTTCTTACTGTAATTTGGCCAATTACAATCTGTGTTTAGTTACTTGGAGTTCGCAGACTGACACAAATTGTGTCACTTCCAGCAGCTACAAATGCCATTGAAAATAAAAAAAAAAAAATTGGTGTCGTTCCAATCAGTCAGCTCTCCCTTCTCCTTTTTAATTATTTATTTTATTTTTAAGGCTCAAACTTCTGTCATTATGAAGAGGGTAGTTCATTATTCCAAAAACTGCTAAGAACAGGATTGCTACCCAAGCAGAAGAAAATCTGTTTTAAGTGGCGAGACACTTGGGTTGATTGTGGAAGTAAAGGGTGCCTCATACCTTCAGTTCCCTGGTAGAAATGCTTTGTTTTAGAATTCTTAGACCCGGCCCTTATTCACATTATTCCCAAAATAGAATGTAGTGACATTTATAAAAGAAAGAATGGGTTCTACTTTGTTTCTTTATAACCCAGGTGCTTTAAAATTTAAACATTTCATGGGAAAAAAAGATTAAGAGAGTGTTTCTATTAACACCGATGTACTTAATTTAGTGGATTCGAGTCTGTAGAATGTTAAAACAATAAGATGAAGTGTTGAAAGAGTCATTCTAAATATTTATTTAGCCCTTTCTACCTGTATCACTGTAATTGATGTTTCTCTGAGATACAAAAAAAAGAAGGATTCAATTCAATTCAACAAATATTTATTAAATGACTGTTATGTCAGGACAATGTGCTGAGTATTGCATGGAATACGAATACTTGAAAGAAACGTAGTCTCTTAAGTATTTGAATTCAGCTCAGTTTTTATCCAGCAATATTTAATGAACTTCATTATGCTTATCTTTTTTAAGTTCAATGTATTTTATGTATACAAAGAATGTGCAGTATGATAGATTGGCGTTTAGCAGTAGCCTTAAAATTATGTGCAACATTGTGCATAGATAAAATATATGGGTGGGTGTTCTTTCTAAAAGAAAAATAATGTGTACTCATCAGGCTTCTCAAAATTTCATTTACTGAAAGTGTGTTCCAGGAAGATGAATACAAGTGGCTTTCTCCAGACCTGAGAACCTGAGAACTAGCCTAAAACGCACATAGTAGGAGAGAACTGATAGTTGAAAGTTATCCTCTGATCACTATACACATGAAAAAGCACACATATGTATATTCTCTTACATGTTTGTGTGCATACACACGCACACACACACACTCACTCACTCACTCACACGAAATAGAGGTAAGAAAATAAGAGAAAGAAAAATAGGAAACCTCATTTGTGCAATGCAGTCTACCCCTTTGTTTCTTTCTCTATGGCCTGTTAGCTAAAAAAGAGTTTTCGCATTTGTAAATGATTGAAAGAAGCTGAAAATCTTATTCATTTCCCAGGGCTGCTTTAGTAAGTGTCACTGACAAATATATATTAAAAAGTAAATATTTATTTTTCCACAGTTCTGGACACTGAAAGTTTGAAGAATTCATAAAGTGTCTGCAAGGCTAGCATCTTCTGATGCCTAGATCCATGAGCTTGTGAATGGCAGCCTTCTCCCTGAATCTTGACATGGTTCTGCTTAGTCCATCCTGTTCCCTGGCTTCTGTAGATGAGGGCTCACCTGAATAATCTCATTTAGATTTAGTTATAACTCAAAAAGTTCTGGAGCAAAATGCAGCCCCATTTTGATGTAATAGATATGAGAAATGCAGAACGTGGATTTGCAGATCAGGAAGTAATTCATGCCACAGCCTGAGAGTTATTTTGGACCTCAACCACACTCTTTTCGCATGCTCCTTCCCCGGTTGCAGTTGCAGGATTAAATGCTTGATAACTGAGACTATATGCCCTGCAAAGGTGAAATTAGATAGTCTGGGTCTCTTTACCAAAGAGATTTTCTTCTACTCCAGAAAGTAGCTGAGTGGGTAGTTAGGGGATCAGAATGGATAATAGAAAAGAAATCACAAAAGTTTTATGATATCAAAGAATGGGAGGATTGCAAAAATATTTCTACAAACAAATAGAAAAAGAAATAAGAAATATAAGGTCATGAAAACAAAGCATACTGTTAATTCTATATGTTGATCTCACAAAAGCAGGATAGAGAATAAAGTGAAAATAATGACTAGACAGACCTAAGGTTTCTGATGTCCTGGAAGACAGCATCTCCAGAGACTATGGCAAGATCAGTACAGTAAATATTAGAACATGACTTTGAACTGGGGAGATGAGAATCCATATAAAAAGCCACCTGTGGAGGACAATGCTGGAGATGCAGAGACAGGAGGATCCTGGGGGGTTTATTGGTCACACAGTCTGGATGAAGTGTTGCAGGCTTGGGTCTGGGAGAGAAACTTTCTCAACAATAAAATGGAGGATGATTAAAGAAGAGAGTGGATATTGGTATCTGAATTTCACAAGCAGATGTACATAAATGCATATTCTCAAGCATATAAGCTTCTACGAACATGGTCAAATGCATTATTAAAACTTTTGCATTTTTTGTTTCATTTTGTTTTGTTTTGTTTTGTTTTGTTTTGTTTTGAGACAGGATGTCTCTGTGTCACCCTGGTTGCCCTGGAATTTGCTCTTTAGACCAGGCTGGCATCCAACTCATTCACCTGCCGCTGCTTCTCTAAGTGCTTAGATTAAAGGCGTATGCCACCACAGAGGCATGCAGATCTCTAAGTTTGAGGCCAGCCTGCACTGTAGAGTGAGGTCCAGGAAACCAGGGCAACACAGAGAAACTCAGTCTCAGGGGGAAAGAAAAGATGTATTATTAGCGTATTTACTTTGAGAGAAAATATAAGCATATATTTATACATTTAAATAAATGTATTTTATAGTGCAAGTTTGCTCTTTATGTAACTTGCAAAATATTCTCCAGTAAAAACCATCAAGTATCTGCACTATAAGTATTCATATAAAGAAAATTATTCTTTTCAAACTGTGATATAGTAATATTTTATCTACTGGGTAAAAGGCAATAGGAACAATTGTAAATGGATTTTAAAGCACTGGGCGCACATTTAAAGAGTGAGATTTGCAAGTATTTCTGACTTCATATGTCAAATTTGGGAGGAAAGAAGGCTGCCGAATTTGTCTGACTTTTGCTGAGAAAATCATTGTCTTCTGTAATTTATTCCTTTAATGTTGCTATCAAATTCTTTACTAAACGTTCTGCAAGCAAACCACTTTCATATAGAGCATATCCTACTAGATTTTAGAGTTTTTACTGTGTCATATTTTGTACTTTGAATTAAGTTATTCTAAAAAAATGGCACAAAAATATTTTCATACTAAAAATAGATATTTTGATGAGACTATGAGCCATAATTATCAATTGGTTCTAATATTATGATTAATCAAAATAGAGCAATCTTTCCATACATTAGGTATCACACAGAAGACATACATTTGTTAACATTCAAAAGATAACAACTACGTGTTTCTCATTCAGAGTAAAGGAGAGAAACATATGCACAGGGAGGAGCTGTCACCATAGTTTAACACAGTACCGATGACCACAATGTGAACACAAGAAGACTAATATTCTTTACTATAATGTCACTACTTTAAATTCTCTTCGGCCTCTTATTTGTAATTATAAAACCAATTCTCTTACTAGTACAAATATTACCATCATCTGCTATTTTTTCATTCATTATACTTGGCTATCCTAAAATATGCACTTTAATGGTTTTTGATCATAGGTGCATTGTTTTTCTATTTCTTAGTCACTATTGGTCATTTTCTAGGATTTGCTTCTTAACTAAGAGAAAATATTTAAAGGCATTGATGGAATGTCTTCAGTGTAAAATCAATCTGAAGTAAGTGCTTACTTTGAGGCACATCCTACTGCTTATATTGGACTGGCCTCTTGAAACCTTTATACTTTCAGATGAGGTTAGTGGTCTTCACAGAGGAAAATTTTTAATTAATTATTAAGTAATTATTAATTAAGTAAAAGTAATTATTTCCTTTATATCCCATCATGTCTTCTCCTCCCTTTTATCCTCAAAGTCCCTCGCTCTCACCGTCCCTTGCCCCTCCACCCCTCCACTTTTTCTCCTCAGAAAAGGAAGGCCCTCCATGCAAATCGGTCAGTCTGGGCATATCAAGTTGCACAAAAACTAGGAGCATCTTCTCCTATTGAGGCTGAAGGAGGCTACGCTGCAGAGGGAAACTGTCCAAAAGCAACAGAATCATAGTCACTACCTGCTCCCACTGTTAGAAGTCTTACAGGAAATCCAAGCTGCACATCAGTCCTATGTATCCTCCCTGATTAATAGTAGTTCAGTCTCTATGAGACCCTATGTGCCCAGATTAGTTGATTTTGTAGTTATGTTTATGGTATCCTTAGCCTCTCTGCCTGCTTCGACCTTTCCTTTTCCTCTTCAAAAAGAGTCCCCATGCTCTGCCTTGTTTGGCTGTGGATCTTCGCATCTTTTTTCCATCAGAGGAAGCATATTTCTAATGTTGATAAACTCAACATTATTTAGAAATGCTGCCAACCAATTAAAGTACTGAAAGACCAAGTTCCTAATTCAGTAACAGTAGTTAAAAAAAAATTCAAATGATAATATATTCACTGGTGGCAATGAACTTGAATAATTACAATAGTCAACATAATTTGTTTTCCACCACATTCTTCTTGTATTTATTAGTTGTTTTCTTCATATAAATCATTGCTTTCAAAGAAAAAGATCTAGATTTCTTGAATGCTTTAAAATCAAGACAATTTTCCCATTTGATGTCTTAAAATGATTTCAAACCTGAAAGGTAGCTCTTATATCAGTTTTTGAAAGTGTTCTTAAGCCAGACTATTTCCTAAGAAAGGGATAACCATTTTCTTAATCCCAGATAATTTTGTTAATTGGATATTGCACCAGTACAACTTTAAGATTTATTTTGCTTTTAGGGAAAAAAATTCTGAGTTTAGGTATGGGATCAACGAAGAAAATGACAGTTGAGGAGGAAATGTAAAATGGCATGTAATTAAAATATTCTTATTATTCCATAATTATGCAAATGTTTTGTTAGATAAAATATTTTGTTTTCTAGTGTTTCTAAGGATGTTTTTGTTTTGTTTTGCTTTGCTTTGTTGCTTTGGGATTTGTCTGTTTCTGAGGCTAGTCTCCAGCTAGTAACGCCCATCCCTTTGCCTCCCAAATGCTGGGTTTCGGGAGTACAGAGCAAAATGCATACTTTTAAGACTCCCAGAAAATAATCCAATGTTTTGAGGCTGAAGAGACTTTTCCCATCACCAAATTTTACACACTGTACTTAACTAAGCCTCGAATGTGGATTAAGCTACTTGCTATAATTTTGTTTGTAGATAAAGGAGAAAATATAAATCCAACTCTTGTTCATTCAGAAGGTAGACATAAACACTTTGCAATCTTCAGGATGTTTTCTAATTAACCAACAGGAAAAGTGAGGGATCCTTAAGAATAGAGGAGTGTCTTTTTATTTTAATTGTGTCTTCACCATTTGCCAGTGTTTTAAAAGTAAAATTTATTAGCTATCTGAATATGTTCGTTTTCTTTTTTATGCTAGTTTCTTTGGCATAAATCATAAGCTGTGGTTTGTTTGGGTTTGTACCTATGCATTTGTACCCCGTCTTTCAACACTCTTGATACACATAGTCCATTTAGACTGCTGAATAAGCAGGTCGAGAGAAAGAGAAAGAGAGAGAAAGCAATATAAAATTCTTTCCAGTCCAAGAAGCTTGTTTCCCAAGCAATATTTTCAACTTCCTTAAAGATGTTTTCATTCATCACTTTTGATGAAAAACCCATATGTCCCCATGGCTCATATAATAGAAACTATAACCATGTACATCTGGGCAGCACGAAGAATGCTGAAGTTGAGCTGGCAGCCAAATTGTGCTTCCTTAATCATCTATGCCTAGATCAGGGGCAAATGTTAAAATGTAAAATAAGTAATACAGTCTAAAAGCACTAATGGCTCCATTTCATAGAATTTGGGGTATCACTTTTGAATTGTATTACAGTTTATGAAGCTACTAATTAAGCAGCTAATATATGAAAGTTTTTCTTTTTCTGAAATATAAACTCCCCTTTCCCCGTGATTTGATTTTCGCTTAAGTGGTTAAAGAGAGTAATATCCAGCATACCTGTGTGAATCATATGCACGATGTTTTGAATTTCTTTTTCACAATTTGTGGCTCTACTGTTTTCATCTTCTCTAACCCTACCCTTTGGCTTGTTCCCTAAGACTATATTTTTATGATGATGATTATTGATATTCATTGTGTTATGTACTAATTGTATCTTTAAAAATGCATGGGGTCCCCATTGGAGGAATTAGAGAAAGGATTGAAGGAACTGAAGGGGTTTGCAGCCCAATGAGAACAACCATACCAACCAACCAGAGCTCCCAGAACAAACCACCATCCACCATGGGGAGACCCAAGGCTCTAGCTGCATGTGTAGCAGAGGATAGTCTTTTTGGGCATCAATGGTCCTGCCAAGGCTGGACCCACCCAGTGTAGGAGAATGTCAGGGTAGGGAGGCAGGAAGGGGTGGGTGGTTGAGTGGGGGAGACAGAAGAAGGGGGAGGGGAGTGGGATAGGGGGTTTATGGATGGGAAACCAGGAAAGGAGATAACATTTGAGGTGTAAATTTAAAAAAATCCAATAAAAAAAAGAAAAATGCATTGGCACAGATTAGTTACATAAAGCAGCTGATAAGCTTGGAAAACAAAAGCTATTTCTATTTCCAAATAAATCTGTTTATCAAATTCAACATTAGAGTCAAGTTTCTCTCCTTATTTATGGTTGGATCATGAACGAATTCATGATTTTGATAAGGGAAAGGCTTGTGGGGAATGGGTTGAAATACAAAACTCATTGTAAGGCATCCTGGCTGACAGCAGAGACCCAGGTCAATCATAGGTAGTGAATGAGACACAAATCGCACTTTGCTTTCTAAGGACAAAGGAGACCAAAACCTGAATGAAAAAAATGGAAGAATAAAATAAAAGTGATTTGAAATTAGTCCTAAGGGGCAGTGGCTAAAATGCCAAGGTAGCATTTCTTGTGAATATTCGTATTGGTTGGGCTTAGAGCTATCTTACATATTTAATTAAGGCTTTTGATACTTTAAATCAATTATGAAATGCATATTGTCTCTTTTTGTCTCCTAGATATGACAGGAAGATTTTACATAGATTAACTGAATAAAATGTCTGCCGAAACAAGATCTCAACAAGGACAGAAACAATAGACAAGCTAATGTGGAGGAGAGATATCAAGGAGCTCAACCTCCAGACAAAGATTCAAAGTCAACTAAAGAATGATAAGAGGAAACTAATCTTCCCCAAGTGTAATGTCCTTAATTGGTTATCTAATATCAAATGGTCAGCTAAAAAATCATAAAGATAAAAATAATACTAAAGGGACTCAGCTGATTGTATTTATATAATTAGGGATACACCATGGTGTGTGTATACGTGTGTGTGTGTGTGTGTGTGTGTGTGTGTGTGTGTGTGTGTGTGTGAGAGAGAGAGAGAGAGAGAGAGAGAGAGTATGTGTGTGTGTGTTTGAGTTTGTAATAATAGCAAGGAAAAAGAGGTCATGAATTTGAGAGGGAGCAAGGTGACCTGGAAGAGGTTGGAGGGAGGAAAGCCAAGAAGAAAATAAATACTGCAATTAAATTTTAATTAAAGATAAAAATAATATTAAAAATGTATTTCATTTGTTTATGAAAATACATAAATTTATTGCTTTAAAATATCTCACAACAAACAAAATCCTTTCCTTTAAAAGAGTCAGAAGAAAACAAAGTGAGAGTTAGGAATTGTTCACCACTTCTCTTCAGTTTCCCTTTGTTCTGTAATCCATCAACTCTTATGTCAACGCTGTGTCCAATGAACTAAAAGATAATAGATAATGGCATTGCCTTTGACCTCAGATAGTTCATATTGTCACATTGTTTCCCTAATGTGATAGATGACATAACAGAGGTGTAGACATTACATTATGTCAATACTGAACAAAAATCGTCTTGCTTTTACATAGATAAAATAAGAATGAAATATATAAACACATATAAAGAACTGAGACTGTTTACTCATTGTTTTTTCTTTCAGGTCTCTCTCTCTCTCTCTCTCTTTCCCTTTGTGTGTGTGTGTGTGTGTGTGTGTGTGTGTGTGTGTGTCTACATGTGTCGTTTCAGTTTTGTGCCTACCGCAAACTGAACTATTATACTCTTTGCAATGGGCATTGCATGACGTTCAGTGCTAACATACTTGGCTAACGTGACTATACGGCTTCAGATTCTAACTGCAGCAAACTCCCATCCTCCAAACTACTTTACAAAGCCACCATTTCTGTAGTAAGAACTTTGCAAAAAGTAGGCAACACTCATGAACATGGTGCACACAGGCAAACATACGCACACCCGTGCACACACACACACACACACACACACACACACACACACACACAAACATCATGCTTCTATTACGCTTCTAATTTTGTTGTCGATTTTCCTTTTCTCTGGTTTAGTAGTGGGTAAGCACATCAATGTAA
Organism: Rattus rattus; assembly: GCF_011064425.1. Taxonomy (NCBI): domain Eukaryota; kingdom Metazoa; phylum Chordata; class Mammalia; order Rodentia; family Muridae; genus Rattus; species Rattus rattus. Next base: position 125,451,168 of record NC_046159.1, read on the forward strand.
AAGGGAGCTTCACAGCTCCCATTTTGAATGTCAACTCTAACTGGGTATAAATTCACTAAGCCGTACAGCTCTGTGTCTAATTTTGCTGTGTCCTATTATTTGTTTTATTATAAAGTAAAACACGTCAACTGTAAAACGAACATACAAAATTTGAATGTATAAACTTTCAAGTTAACTTTGGACTAAAATTATAATAAAAATATTTGCAGAGAACAACTAGAACTGAGCACTGTGCTTTATAGGCTTCGTCTTCTCCTCCTGCTCTCCTGCTCCTCCTTCCCCTCCTCCTCCTTCTGCTCCTCCTCCTCCTGCTTCTCCTCCTCCTTCTCCATCTTCTCTATTGCCTCTCCACATCTTGTCCCAGACAGTGTCCAACGACTTGTCCTATCATTACTTTTGACCTTGATTTTGATTTCCCAAATTGAAAAACAGCACAGTTTAGGGAGAAAATATGAGTATGGACAGAAATATTGCTGAGGAATATAGGAGGTACCTGCAAAGCTGGTTTTGAAATTTTCTTTGCACCATTTTGTGTGTGTGTGTGTGTGTGTGTGTGTGTGTGTGTGTGTGTGATCCTTGGCTTGTAAGTTTCATTTAAATGTAAAAGGATTCAAGGACATTCATAATCAGATCTCTGTTTGAAAAGTTTGAGTGAATTGAAGAATAGTTTCAACAACATGAAAAAAATGTTGAGAGTCTGGTCAGATATTGACAGGAATAGTTCATTTTAACCTGTTTCACATAAGAAGGTGTATTAGACTGGGCTGGCTGCCCTAGCAAAGTCCCACAGGGTGAATTTGTTATGCAGTCAAGACGGGTCATCTCAATACTTTTGCAGCCTTTCCCCAAGTACTTACAAAGTGAGTTTTTTTTTCTGAGGGAAATCCAGGCATTTCTCCTTAGTATGGACCTGTTTTTATACTGCAATGTTACTTTTCCTATACACAGGCCTCAAAATTTCTCCTTCATACAAGAGCATGAGTCTTTACTACAGTATAGGTTTATAAGACTATGTTAACTCAGTTATCGTTGTAAAGACCTATCACCCAATATGGGTATATGCTTGCACAGGAATTTGAGACTTCAACACATAAATGGAAGCAGAATTCACCTGCTCTGTATTTTCAGTCCCCGTGGCAAGCCCGTCTCTCTAGTGGAACTGTGCAGAGGTTAGGAGAGTTGACAGGCTTCACTGGCTTCCGCTCCCATTGGCAAGATGCTTACCTGTGAGATGACACTTCGAAACCACCTCTAAATGATCCTACTTCATATTTTATTCATTTTAGCTCTTTTCCCTCGTGAATGGAATTTTCCTGTTTATAATTTAATACTCATGAAGCTTGACTATGTACAGACAGTGAATTGATCGATCCATAAGAGTACCCAAACCCATGTAATTGTCCTATTCCCAACAACAGATTAATGCACTTGCAGTCTGGCATCTATCCCCCAGATGTGTGCATTGGAATTCATGGGGAGGGCTTGGGGGGCAGTGCCAGAGATCAACCTGTAGTGCTGCCCCTTAGGAACTATCCATCTTGTTTTATAAAGTCAGAGCTCCCTACTAACCTGAGGCTCATTAATTAGGCTAGGCTGCCTGCCCAACTAGCCCTAGGGAGCTTCCTGCTCTGGGATTACAAGCACATGCCACCACTTGAGCTTTCTTCTTCTTTTTAAAAAAAATATGTACTCTGGGGATCAAATTCAGTTCCTCTAACTTTTGTAGTAACCACTTTACTGCCTGAGTATGCCCCTAGCCCTTTCATGTATGCCAGCTATCAGTATACTTTCATTAAGACGGCCAACGTGTACCAGGATGGCTTTCGAAGAAGTTGGGCAACATAATCAGGTCTCTAGATGAAACCAAGATCACCTGCTCTTTTCCAACTCACCTCTACATTGAATAATACAATAAGCCCTTGCAGGGCATCCCATTGAAGTTTCCATTTCTTTATTTGTAAGCAGGAGAAGCAAAACTCAATGTTCTAAAGTAGCCTGATGCTTGACATAAGAAAAACCTTTCTCTTCAAGAAATACACAATCTGTTACTTTTACGAATGTAAAGATTTTCTTCAGTGAACATGAGTCAGTTCCACTGTGGAATTAATATTGTACCCCAGAAGAAACAATAATTTGTACCCTGTAGTGAGTTGTCTTCCTAACATGCTTTACGTAGAAGTTTCTTTCAGTATTCCACACTTTAGCACCATCAATGTGTGTTATTGATTTATCATTAATGTTTTATCAGGAAGTGACAGTTTTTATGTGCCTTGGATTTACAATTACATATGTAAACAAAATTATTAGGTCCTTGATCTTCCATTTTCAACAATAAGAAACAGTTCTTTCTTTCTTATGCATCTTGTATGTAATCACAGACCCCTGTGGAAGCATTTGGTTGAAGCTATTTTTTACAAAGTTAGACTATATTAACATGCCAGCAAAAAGTGACGGAGTCTGAAAGACGGTGGGGCCCTAAAGTGCCACCTATCATGAGCGATCATTTTGTACATCAGGGTATCTTCGTACAAGTGGCTTCTAGGCTGTTTATATAAAGTTAGATAAGAATAAGCTTAAAGCTGAGAAAATCTATAAATAATTATACAGTTCACCAAGCGAGGTAACACTGCACGCCGAGGAGTCTGAATCAGATAGCTCAGAATGTGAAGGAAAATATTTGTGTTTAACTGGAGTTTAATTTAGTTTTACATCCTTACTATAGGTTAATCCTCCCTGAAACGAGGTCACTAAATTGGTAGTGTTTTGAAGTGTTAATTTCTTTTGCCCTATCTGACAAGCCTGTGGACCAACTTCTGTGGTTTATAATGTAAATCTATACTGATCCAGACTACTGTGAGGAGTTAATACCCTGATGATCAATGAAACGGCTGAAACGGAGACCACCGGTGAACTGTAAGAAAGAGGATTTTAAGTAAAGTCCCTTCCAAATCCAATTTAATAAGAATGGGTTGAGTTGTAATTAGTGCGGTCATTTTTAAGTAGGTGCTAATAACCATCACTAAGCAAATAGCTGCTAAAGTTAAATATACACGTCTCAACTCTCGATTTATTTTTAAAAATATATTTTATTGCTATTTGACAAGAAATCTCCAGATTAGCTTTCTTTCAATTTTCATAAACCATGTCTGGTCCTGGACTATACAAAAATGAAAGTTGTTTATATTTTGTCTCCTTGTATGTAGACATCATAACATACAATCAAAGAGAGTTTCAAAATACTTTTCAGCAAAGTAATTTTTAATTAATTTTGTTACTTGTTAATTCTCCCCTTTAGCCTACCCATGTGCCTGTGTCAAGACAAGTACAAGCTAGGGTGTTTAGGAGAGATGCTGTTAATTCAATGACGTCTATAATCTGAAATATTTATTCTTTTAAATTAACCTCACAACTAAGAATTCTTAAGAGCCAATAAATATCTTAGTTCATGTTGCCAATCTAAGGAGGCATATTATAAACCAGAAAGGGTGACAAGATGCCACTGAGGATCTTAGGACAGTGTTTGACATACACTAAACTTACCCAAAGGAAAGAATTTCTTCCATAGAATATTAAAGAAAGCACACGATCCATTCCATATGATCCATTCTGCATCATCACAAGTGTACCTACAACACAAAACTGATGGGAGGAAGAACTTGTGTTTAGTGAGCAGCTCTTAGGCAAGACCTCCCTGCTCTCTGTCTTCATTATTGTCTGAGGGAGATTGCAGCAGTTCGCCTACTTCATTCAGCAAATGAAGAAACCAAATCACAAAGGAAAAAAATGAGCCTAATTCTAGATAGATAAATGAGTCTGTTCTTTCTATTATTCAGTCTCCGGCATGGTGATCTACAACTCCTCATGGTCAGAATCTTTCAAAAGATTCTGTTGTAAGGAATTTAAAGGCTCTCTGATTAGTTGACTAAGGGAATAGAGTCAGTTATATCGGGTGAGTTGAGATAACGGTTGCTCCTTCATGTGTCAATTAGAACAAATCTTCTACTAGGTTATGCTTTGAATCATATCAGTTAAATCAGGGCCATCTCTACTAGCAAAAGCACATACACATGACAACTTGTTTATTTTTAAACCCCATGCCCTAGTCAGATAACCTCACTTTTCAATGAAAATTTATTTACATTTTGTTTATCCTCTTCATCAGAAATGGTTAAATTTTGATGCCCTATGTCTGCATCAACCTAGAGAAAATTCTATGTTATCTTGACACCATTGCTAACATATGCACTAAAAAACACTCAGGCAGAACCAGTTTTTTTATCCATAGATCTAGCAGTCTAATTAAAGCCAAAAGAAAGGCAAAATCATAGTCATGACATTGACCAAGGTCTCATTTCCCTTAATCTCCATTTAAAAATAGCCTAATTCAAATATCAAGTTACAGAGTTAATGCCTCCACTTTTGAGAAAAATGCCTTCCCATTGTAAAATGCTTCTTCCTTTTTAACATGTCACTATTTACATGAAAGTTGAGTTGTTTGTCTAGCAAATTATACCTCAAAAGTAATCATATTAGTCTATGAAGAACACGTTATAGCAAACCACATGTAACCTAGGCGTTCATTGCTTGAATAGCCTTAAACCTCCAAGTCTCTGAACATACTCCTCACTTTGTTTTAGACCCCTTTTCAAGTTTGTTTGAGTTTGTTTGACAATACTGGTGCACAGCCTTATGTCCTGTCCATGTTAGGCAAGTGTTTTACTACTGTGCTACCTTCTCGGCATTCTGTGAAAGTAGATACCCTTAGTTCTAACTTTCCCTAGTCTATACTATTTCTGTTCTATGCCCCAGTTCATCATGTTCATATTATTCTTATATTGTCAGGTAGCCTTCAGGGCCATTAATGATAAACGCTTCCCTCCCAACTCCTTGATGACACCAGAAAGAAATAGTATCACAACAGCCCATCCTTAAGCCTCTTGGACAGTAGGATAGAATTTCTTCCATTTTGCATGGAGACATGGTATTCTGAATTTTCCCAAATATTAGAACATAATGTCCTGTTTATTATTTCCTCTCCTAGATGTAATCCAGGTAGGTCTACAAGCTAGCTACCCAGGAGTACCCCGAACACCCACTTCCTACTGTAAAGCAGATTCACCTGAAGACACAAGAAATGATGCTCCCTTTCATGAGTTTCACTGCCCTCCTCATCCTCAGAGCCCTGTCTGAACTATAGCCATTTGCATTTGGAGCTTTTTCCACCCTCAGACAGCAGTACTCTTGCTCTCACTCAAGCAAGTATAAATTTCCATCTGTCTCTTTTACTTTGCAATATTGGTCCTAGCCCAGACTTGCTTTCCTTTATGTTCTGGGCTTTCTCACAGTTTCTTCCTGAACCTTCTGTCCTTTCCCACTCTGCAGCTACTTGTGAAACTCTGTTGCTAAACAAACCAGCTTTCTAAGACTCTAACTCAAAACAATGGCTATTTCTTTTCTTCTTTTCCAACTCTCACCTCCTATAGCTGCCAAAATTTACAGCTTCCCTCCCCTGCTATTGTTCTGTAAGTCCTCAAGCCCCTTCTAAACCCCTTTCTAAGGTAAAACCCAAAATATAGCCAAGCATGGTAGCACAGACCTCTCACCTCAGCGCTCCGGAGTCAGAAATAGGTTGATCTCTTGAGTTGGAAGCTAGCGTGTTCTACACAGTAAGTTCCTTGCTAGCAAGAGTCACATAGCAACATCCTGTCTCAAAACAAACAACTGAAAACATAAACCAACTAACACACACACACACACACACACACACACACACACACACACACACACACACACACAAACACACACCAGAATCCAAATAGGGAATCCAAATATCTATAGTAAAAATATTATCCTAGTAATTTCTTCAACTTACTCAACAAAATGCCTCCACTGAAAAGTATGAGCTCGATGGAGTCTTCCCTTGCTTGACATTGGTAGAAATCTTAGAAATTCCAACTCAAAGCCTAAAGATATAAATATATTAAAATTATTTTGGAGGTATTCTGCTACACATAATATTATATATTATATAACACCTAGACTATTCTGTAATACACATTAAATTTTTATTTGGAATGCCAATATATATACATAAAGGCACATATGATTTCTACTCTGGAAAATATGAAAAAGAAACAATGAACCAGAAAAAAATTATTTGTAATCCCTTTGTATAAAAGCAGTAATACCATTCCCATTCAGGAGGCTTCTAAGGACAACAAAGAAAGCAATCTATATTATAACCAAATTCTGAACCAAGGATAAAAATAGCAAGTCCATACATGGATCAAGAAATGAATCTACGTGACTCTTACATACATAAAAAGATGTGCAATGTAAGCTATAAGGACATAATTGAAATTCACTGGAAAAAAAGGTTTCTATGTAGCATACTGATAGCATTTAAAATTGTATTACTGCTTACTAATGTTAGAATATCAAGAACCTAAAAATTAATTATCATATGTCATTTTTTTTAAGTTTTTGGAGAAAAGGTGAGGCTTAAGAGCAATCTCCAGATTTCAAATCTTTCTTCTTATCTCAATATAAGAAAGAGTTAAAAAAAAAAGAAGGTATGAAACAGGAAATAGTGAATGTGAACATTTCTTTAAAGAAATCTACGTTACAAGAGGACCGCTGTAGGAAAATCCAGCATGTCTGAGTTCAACAGAGCCATTTCCTTTCTTGATGAGCTTATCTCAGTGACAGGGCAGGGGTTTGATGCTCTAGCTTTTCAGAAAACTCACCAGCAACCAAACCTCTCTGAGCTGTAGGCTATAGGATGCTTTTCTCACAAATTCATTAAAAACAAAACAAAACAAAAACAGCCCACAAAGAGTGAGTTTTAAAGGGAATATCATCTGAGAATTCATAGATAAGAGGGAGAAGAATAGGGAGGGAAAGGAGGAGGAAGAAGGACAGAGGTGGGAGAGGGAAGAGCATGGGGAGGATTAGGGGTTAAAGAGAGAAGGAGAAAGGGGAGAGGGGGAGAGGGGGAGAGGGAAGTTCCAATGTAACATGGACATTTCTCCAGGGATAGAATATAAACATGATAATAGCATTGCTGATGTGTGTGTGTGTGTGTGTGTGTGTGTGTGTGTGTGTGTGTGTGTGTGTGTGTGTGTGTGTGTGTGCGCGCGCGCTGTTTCTCTCAATTCCAGTCACATCTTTGCTCATAGTTTTCAGGATGAGAAAGGACAAGAAGCTAGGAGCCAGAACTCCTTTTTATCACTCCTATACTCCATCAAGAATATTCCCAGAAATTCACAAATTTTTTCTCTACTTACCAGATTCTGTATCCTGTGCTTATCAGCTTTTCCTTCTGTCCTTAAAATATTTATGGATGAAATAATATGAAATTGGTGAACTAGATTCTCAGCTCCATGTTTATTTCAAATAACTAAAATTAACATGCAGAAAACATCAACAATTGGTTTATTTTTGTTAAATATATATGACTTTATTAATTATATTAATATCAATTTGTGTATGCTGCTAGGAGTTTCCATATAAGGAATTGTTTAGTTGTTTGATCAAAAGTTATTAAAATATATATTATTGTATTAATAGAACGTGTCAGAATATATTTAATTGCAACAATAAGGTGATGTCCGAACAAGATGCTGACAGTCCGGAGATAACTACAGATTCATTGATTCAGGACAAGCAACTTCTGACTCAATTCATCCTTGCTGTTCCATTCTTACTGACCATTTCCCTCTATAGACCGATTGCTCATGTTCTCTGCTCTCATCCTACCTCATTCCTCCACTTCATTCCATTTACTCCAGCAATCCTTCTCTACATTCCCATCATAGGAAGCAGCATGACTCTGGGAAAATGTCTAATCATTAAATTCTATTTCTTTCACTCTTGACAATTGATTCTGCTTTGAGAACCAACTCAGGGACACAAAATGGCCTTGAGATTGTTCCTTTTGAAGGAATTTCTCCTCTGAAAACTTCAATCAATCTTCTGTATCATATGTTTCTTGTACATACACAGGCACAAACACACACATACACAGGTGCACACACACACACACACACACACACACACACACACGTATATTTAACTTAATTTCTTTCAACTTTCAAGGATTCATCATCTTTCCTAAAGGATAACTATGTCAGAAGTTATATGCAAATATCCAATATAAAAGAAAGTAGTTTGCAAAAACAAATATTTCACATACTTCTGAAAACTATCACCAAGCAACAGAAGAAAGCAAATATCCACCTATGCATTAATTTAACAATTGTTTTCAGCTGCACGCACTATTTTATTTCTTCAATCTGCTCCAAAAATCTTTCTTTTGACCTGTTGACATAGAGTTCAGCTTGTTAGAAAACACTATTCGGACTTTAATAGTAGCTTTTAAGATCAATGGCAATTTTCATGCTGTGAAGAATAATTCTCAATTGTCATTAAAAATCCTCCCCTGTGAATCTGCCAAACATTTTTTGAGTTTCAAACAAGTTTTCTGTCACTGACAAGACTGAAGCATGAATTCTCTCTGTTATCCCTAAGGATCTGGTAGAAACACTCTCTCTCACCCCAATACACGACCAGAAATCAGGACTCCCCGTTCTTTTCAATTTATGCAGATGAGATTAAGAAGCCTATATTGACCCTTTTCTATGGTTGTGGGATTTGTCAGACTGTCCACTATGGAATATCTCAGATATATCTTTTATGCCTGGAGGAGGAGAGGGGAGGGTATTCATTTGTTTGAGGTTTGGGCAAGATTTGTAATGTGTCTTCTTAAGAATAGAATATGTCCTTAAAATTATGTCTAAACCCAGTACAGAGTCACTCACTAAGTTATTACTTATTTAAAGTGCAGGAGTGTGAAATATGTGGCAAGGCTAAACATAGACAGAATTCCCATTTTTGGAAGGAGCTAGATAAGGCCCCATAACTTTTAGCAGCAGTCAGCCATGAGTTGGCGTCTGGGATGTCCTGTGTCCAATAAATTCAGTCACTTGGTAAGTCTTGGAATTCAGTTCTCTTATGGTCCAAGGATGTTTTTCTACATTCTGCACTTCAGTTGATTCATTATTAAGTTCCCTGCTGTAATTGAATGGGAAATAGGAAAATAAGTCTAATTCCTTGTTCCTAGAAGCAAGTACATTTTACAGAAATAATAGACCATTTTGCTGGTGGGTTTGGGAAATGACTCAGTAACTTTTAATCTGAGCCCTCCCTGACACAATGGTCACATTGTTCCCAATTTGGCTTCTCTCCTTCTCCTTCTAATTCTGAAATTTCTGATTTAATGCAAAAGCTCATGTCACACATTTTAGTCCTAGGGGGAATTATTATGACCTGTTTTCTTTCTGTCTGTTATTTCTTTCCTTTTTTTTTAAGTCCTTCTTAACTTTCTCTGGGAAGTTTATTTTTCTCTGCTTCCCGCTTCGCTGGACACCAGCTATTTCTTACCAACTTCACACCTCTAAATCTTCACGCTGGCAGGAGCTGCAAGCTGTCTACCAAGGATGCATCTAATCTTGCCCACTGTCTGTTATTCGGCCATTGAAAAACAGTCCCAATTAAAAGTGTTGTGTAATAAAACATGAATGGCTTTGCCTCTGTGAGAGTTATGACGCACTTCATTAAAACCCCTCTGCTTAAAGGACAGTGATTTTATTTTTCTCTCAGGTTAGAAATGTCACCACTTGCACTTTCCAATGGAGCTAGGGCCTGAAGAGTCCTGCATTTTAATAAGCGCACATTTATGGGCTGTGTATTAAATGTGTGGTTCAAGAAAGTGTATCCAAACTGCATGGAAAGGGAAGACTATTTGCTCCCTCTTCCTCCTAGCCTA
>NC_046159.1:125465993-125471996 GCF_011064425.1 Rattus rattus
TTGAAGGGCATCTGGGTTCTTTCCAGCTTCTGGCTATTATAAATAAGGCTGCGATGAACATAGTGGAGCACGTGTCTTTCTTATTTGTTGACGCATCTTTTGGGTATATGCCCAAGAGAGGGATAGCTGGGTCCTCAGGTACTGGATTGTCCAATTTTCTGAGGAACCTCCAGACTGATGTCCAGAATGTTTGTGCCAGTCTGCAATCCCACCAACAATGGAGGAGTGCTCCTCTTTCTCCACATCCTTGCCAGCATCTGCTGTCGCCAGAGTTTTTTATCTTAGCCATTCTGATTGGCGTGAGGTGGAATCTCAGGGTTGTTTTGATTTGCATTTCGCTTATGACTAAAGATGTTGAACATTTCTTTAGGTGTTTCTCCGCCATACGGCATTCCACAGCTGTGAATTCTTTGTGTAGCTCTGAACCCCATTTTGAATAGGGTTATTTATCTCCCTGCAGTCTAACTTCATGAGTTCTTTGTATATTTTGGATATGAGACCTCTCTCAGTTGGAGGATTGGTAAAGATCTTTTCCCAATCTGTTGGTTGCCATTTTGTCCTAAGAACAGTGTCCTTTGCCTTACAGAAGCTTTGTAGTTTTATGAGATCCCATTTGTCAATTCTTGATCTTAGAGCATAAGCCATTGGTGTTTTGTTCAGGAAATTTTCTCCAGTGCCCATGTGTTCGAGATTCTTCCCCACTTCTTCTTCTATTAGTTAGTGTATCTGTTTTGATGTGGAGGTCCTTGATCCACTTTGACTTAAGCTTTGAACAGGGTGATAAGAATGGATCGATCTGCCTTCTTCTACGTGCTGACCTCCAGTTGAACCAGCACCATTTGCTGAAAATGCTATCTTTTTTCCATTTGATGGTTTTGGCTCCTTTGTCAAAAATGAAGTGATCATAGGTGTGTGTGTGGGTTCATTTCTGTGTCTTCAATTTTATTCCACTGGTCTATCTATCTGTCTCTGTACCAATTCCATGCAGTTTTTATCACTATTGCTCTGTAGTACTGCTTGAGTTCTGTGATAGTGATTCCCCCTGAAGTCCTTTTATTGTTGAGGATAGTTTTAGCTATCCTGGGTTTTTTGTTATTCCAGATGAATTTGCAAATTGTTCTGTCTAACTCTCTGAAGAATTAGATTGGTATTTTGATGGGCATTGCATTGAATCTGTAGATCGCTTTTGGTAAAATGGCCCTTTTTTACAATATTAATCCTGCTGGGATCTCCTGCGAGACCTTTCCATCTTCTGAGATTTTCTTCAATTTCTTTCTTCAGAGGCTTGAAGTTCTTTTTTTTTTAAGATTTCTTTTTTTATCTTTATTAAATTGAGTATTTCTTAATTACATTTCGATTGTTATTCCCCTTCCTGGTTTCCAGGCCAACATCCCCCTAACCCCTGCACCTCCCTTTCTATATGGGTGTTCCCCTCCCAATCCCCCCCATTACCGCTCTCCCTCCAACAATCACGTTCACTGGGGGTTCAGTCTTGGCAGAACCAAGGACTTCTACTTCCACTGATGTTCTTACTAGGCTATTCATTGCTACCTATGAGGTTGGAGCCCAGCGTCAGTCCATGTATAGTTTTTGGGTAGTGGCTTAGTCCCTGGAAACTCTGGTTGGTCTCGAGCCTCTTCAAGCTCTTCCAGTCCTTTCTTTGATTCCTTCAACGGGGGTCCCGTTCTCAGTTCAGTGGTTTGCTGCTGTCATTCATCTATGTATTTGCTGTATTCTGGCTGTGTCTCTCAGGAGAGGTCTACATCCGGTTCCTGTCAGCCTGCACTTCTTTGCTTCATCCATCTTATCTAATTAGGTGGCTGTATTTGTATGGGCCACATGTGGGGCAGGCTCTGAATGGGTGTTCCTTCTGCAGAGGCTTGAAGTTCTTATCGTACAGATCTTTCACTTGCTTGGTTAAAGTCACACCGAGGTATTTTATATTATTTGAGACTACTGTGAAGGGTGTCATTTCTCTAATTTCTTTCTCGGCTTGTTTCTCTTTTGTGTAGAGGAAGGCTGCTGACTTATTTCAGTTAATTTTATACCCAGTCACTTTGCTGAAGGTGTTTATCAGGTTTAGTAGTTCTCTGATGGAACTTTTGGGATCACTTAAATATACTATCATATCATCTGCAAGTAGTGATATTTTGACTTCTTCTTTTCCAATCTGTTTCCTTTGATCTCCTTTTGTTGTCTGATTGCTCTGGCTAAGACTTCGAGAACTATATTGAATAAGTAGGGAGAGAGTGGGCAGCCTTGTCTAGTGCCTGATTTTAGTGGGATTGCTTCAAGTTTCTCTCCATTTAGCTTAATATTAGCTACTGGTTTGCTGTATATGGCTTTTACTATGTTTAGGTATGAGCCTTGAATTCTTGTTCTTTCCAGGACTTTTATCATGAAGAGGTGTTGAATTTTGTCAAATGCTTTCTCAGCATCTAATGAAATGATCATGTGGTTTTTATCTTTCAGTTTGTTTATATACTGAATTACATTGATGGTTTTCTGTATATTAAACCATCCCTGCATACCTGGGATGAAGCCTACTTGATCATGGTGGATGATTGTTTTGATGTGCTTTTGGAATCAGTTTGCCAGAATTTTATTGAGTATTTTTGCATCAATATTCATAAGGGAAATTGGTCTGAAGTTCTCTTTCTTTGTTGGGTCTTTGTGTGGTTTAGGTATAAGAGTAATTGTGGCTTCACAGAAGGACTTCGGTAGTGCTCCATCTGATTCAATTTTGTGGAATATTTTGCATAGTATTGGTATGAGGTCTTCTATGAAGGTCTGATAGAATTCTGCACTGAACCCATATGGACCTGGGCTCTTTTTGGTTGGGAGACTTTTAATGACTGCTTCTATTTCTTTAGGAGTAATGGGGTGGATTAAATGGTTTATCTGTTCCTGATTTAACTTTGGTACCTGTTATCTGTCTAGGAAATTGTCCATTTCCTCCAGATTTTCAAGTTTTCTTGATGTTGAAGTTTTTTCATGATCTTTTGAATTTCCTCTGATTCTGTAGTTATATCTCCCTTTTCATTTCTGATTTTGTTAATTTGGACACACTCTGTGTGTCCTCTGGTTAGTCTGCCTAAGGGTTTAATCTATCTTGTAGATTTTCTCAAAGAACCAGCTTTTGGTTCTGTTGATACTTTGTATAGTCCTTTTTCTTTCTACTCGGTTGATTTCAGCTCTGAGTTGATTATTTCCTGCCTTCTACTCCTCCTGGGTGTATTTGCTTCTTTTTGTTCTAGAGCTTTTAGGTGTGCTGTCAAGCTGCTGACATATGCTGTCTCCTGTTTCTTTCTGCAGGCACTCAGATCTATGTGTTTTCCTCTTAGCAGAGCTTTCTTTGTGTCCCATAAGTTTGGGCATGTTCTACCTTCATTTTCATTAAATTCTAAGAAGTCTTTAATTTCTTTCTTTATTTCTTCCTTGACCAGGTTATCATTGAGTAGAGCATTGTTCAACTTGCATGTATATGTGGGCGTTCTTTCCTTATTGTTATTGAAGACCAGCTTTAGCCCGTGGTGATCTCATTGGATGCATGGGATTATTTCTATCTTTCTGTATCTGTTGACGCCTCTTTTATGACCAATTATATGGTCAATTTTTGAGAAATTATCATGAGATGGTGAGAAGAATGTATATCCTTTTGCTTTAGGATAGAATGTTCTATAAATATCTGTTAAGTCCATTTGGTTCATGACTTCTCTTAGTCTGTCTATGTCTCTGTTTAATTTCTGTTTCCATGATCTGTTCTTTGATGAGAGTGGGGTGTTGAAATCTCTTATTATTGTGTGAGGTGCAATGTATGCTTTGAGCTTTAGTGGGGTTTCTTTTATGTATGTAGGTGCCCTTGTATTTGGAGCATAGATATTTAGGATTGAGAGTTCATCTTGGTGGATTTTTCCTTTGATGAATATGAAGTGTCCTTCCTTATCTTTTTTGATGAATTTGGTTGAAAATAAATTTTATTCGATATTAGAATGACTACTCCAGCTTGCTTCTTCAGTCCATTTGCTTGAAAAGTTGTTTTCCAGCCTTTTACTCTGAGGTAGTGTCTGTCTTTGTCTCTAAGATGTGTTTGTTTCCTGTAGGCAGCAAAATGCTGGGTCCTTATTGTGTATCCTGCTAATCTGTGTCTTTTTATTGGGGAATTGAGTCCATTGATGTTGAGAGATATTAAGGAAGAGTAATTGTTGCTTCCTGCTATATTCGTATTTGGATGTGACATTATGTTTGTGTGCTTGTCTTCTTTTTGGTTTTTTTTGCAAAACAATTAGTTTCTTGCTTTTTCTAGGGTGTAGCTTGCCTCCTTGTGTTGGGCTTTACCATTCATTATCCTTTGTAGGGCTGGATTTGTAGAAAGATATTGTGTAAATTTGATTATGCCATGGAATATCTTCGTTTCTCCATCTATGTTAATTGAGTGTTTTTCTTGATACAGTAACCTAGGCTGGCATTTGTGTTCTTTTAGGGTCTGTATGACATCTGTCCAGGATCTTCTGGCTTTCATAGTCTCTGGTGAGAAGTCTGGTATAATTCAGATAGGTCTGCTTTTATATGTTACTTGATCTTTTTCCCTTACTGCTTTTAATATTTTTTCTTTGTTTTGGGCATTTGGTGTTTTGACTATTATGTGATGGGAAGAATTTCTTTTCTGGTCCAATCTATTTGGAGTTCTGTAGGCTTTCTTGTATGCCTATGGGTATCTCTTTCTTTAGGTTAGGGACATTTTCTTCTGTGATTTTGTTGAAGATATTTACTGGTCCTTTGAGCTGGGAGTCTTCACTTTCTTCTATCCCTATTATTCTTAGGTTTGATCTTCTCATTGAGTCCTGGATTTCCTGTATGTTTTGGGCCCGTATCTTTTTCCATTTTATATTATATTTGACAGTTTTGTCGATGATTTCTATGGAATCTTCTGCTCCTGAGATTCTCTCTTCTATCTCTTGTATTCTGTTGGTGACACTTGTATCTACGGCTCCTTGTCTCTTCCTTTGGTTTTCTATATCCAGGGTTGTCTCTCTTTGTGCTTTCTTTATTACTTCTATTTCCATTTTTAATTTCTTGACCTGTTTGATTGTGTTTTCCTGTAATTCTTTCAGGGATTTTTGTGATAACTCTCTATAGGCTTCTACTTGTTTATTCATGCTTTCCTGCGTTTCTCTAAGAAATTTCTTTATGTCTTTCTTGAAGTCCTCCATCATCACGATCAAATGTGATTTTAAATCTAGATCTTGCTTTTCTGGTGTGTTTGGATATTCAGTGTTTGCTTCGGTGGGAGAATTGGGCTGCTACAATGCCATGTAGTCTAGGTTTTTGTTGCTTGGTTTCCAGTGCTTGCCTCTTGCCATCAGTTGTCTGTGGTGTTACCTTGCTCTGCTATTTCTGACAGTGTCTAGACCGTCCAATAGGCCTGTGTGACAGGAGTGCTGTAGACCTTTTTTCTTTCAGCCAGTTATGGGAACAGAGTGTTCTGCTTCCAGGCGTGTACTCTTTCCTGTCTACTGGTCTTCAGCTGTTCCTGTGGGCGTGTGTCTTGAGTCCACCAGGCAGGTCACTTGGAGCAGAAAAGTTGGTCTTACCTCTGGTCTCGGGCCTTAAGTCACTTCTTGGGGCCTGCTGCATTTTAGCTCTCTGTGAGGGTAGCAACCAGAAAGGCCTGCCCCGCCTTCTCTTGGGTCCCTGTGCACAGGGGGCCCAGATGGCGCTAGGCATTTTCCTCTAGAGTTAGAAATGTGGGCAGTGTGTAGTCTCCTCTGTCTTCCCAGGCATGTCTGCCCCTCTGAATGTTTAGCTCTCCCTCCCATGGGATTTGGGTGCAGGGAGCTTTTTGACCGGGTCCCTTCAGATCGGGGCAGTGTCTGGACAGCAGGGGACCTGCAGCTTGAGTGCCCCTATATTTCTGTTCCCAGAGGCCCTATACAATTTCCTCTTGGGCCAGGGATGTGGGCAAGGTGGGCAGTACTCGAAAGTCTCTCCAACCCTGCAGTC